>NW_007737732.1:37653-50351 GCF_000696425.1 Galeopterus variegatus | reverse complement strand
GGTTTCGGTGATGGGACATAATAATCAACTACATTGTATATTGACAAAATAAAATTTTTTTAAAAAAAGGAATATGAGTGATAAGTGTAGCTCATAAAATATATAAGCTATTGGAAATCAAAATAGGATGATGTGATTGAAAGTGATGGAGATGCTATTTTATGTTGGGTGACCTGAGAAGAGGTGATAATTAAGTTATGGCCAATCTAAAAAAAAAGGTTTTTTAAATTTATTTATGCAAAGATCTATGGAAAGCAGTCCAGAAAGATTTAAGAGCAAGTGCAAAAACCCTGAAGGGGCAGCATCTCCGGCATGCTGGAAGAGCACAAGTAAGGAGCGAGGAAAGGAAGAGAGAGGGTAGAGGGGGGAGCTCTGAGGGCCAGGCACAGTCACAGCAGGGAAGGCTTGATAAGCCAGGGCTGTGCTCGGGGGTTTGTACTAGGTGGGAAGACAAGCCTTTGGAAGGCTTTAAGCCTGTCAAAAAGATCTCTGGGCTGCTCTGTGTTGATTAGGATTTTAAGGGGCAGAAAGTGGAAACAGGGTGCCCGGTTAGGAACCAGTTGCAATAGAGCGCCAAGAGTCAAAGATGCCTCCAACTAGGAGTAAGGAGGTGGAAGGAGAAAGTTTAAGCATAAAGGGGAGTAAATCTAGAGTGGTAGTACAATACCCCAATTGGGGTACCCACTCTGTCTTCTGATTGATTGTAGTTCAGCTACTGAACCTCATGGAGCTTCAACATACTCATCTGTAAAATGTGGGAATAGGTCCCTACTGGGTCAGCTTCTCTGAGTCTTTGTGGGATTTACATGCAGTTTGCACAGAATGGCTTTGAAACCTTCCACACCAACACGTAATGATGAAAATACAGATTAAAATTACTTTCGATGACACTGTATGAACAGCAACAACAAAAATAGCTCTATTCTCGGGCCGGCCCGGTGGCGCACTGCTACAGTGCACTGCTTGAGAGCACTGCGGCGCTCCCGCCGAGGGTTCAGATCCCACATACAGACCGGTCGCTCACTGGCTGAGCAAGGTGCGGGTGCAACACCAAGGGTTGCGATCCCGTTGCTGGTCCCGGTCCAGTACGGGTGCGACACTGAGGGTTGCGATCCGTTGCCGGTCACGAAAAAAGACAAAAAGAAAAAAAAAAATAGCTCTATTCAATCCTCAAAGGAAATGTCCAGCAGTGAAGATGAAGTTACCTTCTAGAGTCACAACGCTTCTACCCCATGACTGGTTCCAAATGGAATTTCATGTTATATAATTCTGAAAACTTTAGAGTCAGAATTCCTCTAAATAATAGAAGTATCATGCTGTTTGTGGATATATATATATATATATATATTGTTTTTTATTTGACAATGACATCATTCTTTCCACCAGTTTCCATCAAGTCTTGGACCATTTGGGCTAAGTGCTTTTTCTTAAGTTATTTTTAAAGGATTTTGTGAAGTTTGAGAATTGTTGCTGTGATATCTGTTTTTTAAAGAAAATTCCAGGAACTTAGGACTGGCCAGGTAGCTCACTTGGTTAGAGTGTGGTGCTGATAATACCAAAGTCAAGGGTTCAGATCCCCGTACTGGCCAGCCACCAAAAATAAATAATAATTTTTTTTAAATGACCTAAAAAAAGAAAATTCCAGGAAATCAAAAGGATTCTGGACACAGTATACATAAACTGGAAATAGAGAAATGGAGAGAAATATTCCATCTTCTGGGAAAACATGAAGAATTATGAATTATATGGAACTAACCCACATTTAAAAATCAGTTCCTCTTTCCACTGTTAGAAAGAGACTATAAGTGTTGGGAATATTCCTGCCCCATTTCTTAGGGCTTTTATAGAATTTCTGTTTTCTATTTTGCTTTCTCCAAAGACTTAGAGGAGAGCTGAATTATTCATATTACCAAATCTACTAAGATATATGTCCCAGTAAATGATCTATATTTGACCAAATTGATCTAGATTCTTGCTATTTCTTGTTGTACAATAAACATCATACACTTTGTGATCTACATTTAAGATATTATCAGACTTTGGAGACTTGGTATTTTAGGTTCCCAGAGCCAGATTCATTTAGCTAACCAGTGAGATGTATTCAGCTCTCCAAGGCTGCTCTATTTCCAAATATAGCGATTGTGGAAGATTCAGGCATTGACAAGAGTTTGGACTACCTACCTTTACCCTTTAAGATTCCTTAGAATTCCATGAATCCATGCCTGCATCAGAAACAAGCAGATGATTTTCTTCTCAGTAGTAAAAGTCATGATCGATATCTTTATAATCATAATAGCACAACTTATACAGTGTTTTGTATGTCCCAAGCACTGTTCCACACTCATGTGGATTCATTTAATTCTCACAAGAACTTATGAAGTGGGTACTGTTATTATCCCATTTTTTGAGAGGTGGAGACTGAGGTACAGAAAGCTGAAATAAATTTCCCAAGGTCAGAGGATTCAAGGCACCTGCCTCCAGAGTCCATTTTAGGATAACATGACAGCACAAACCTAATTTGTGGCATAAAGAAGACACAGCCAAAATCCTACACAAAATTTCTAACAGCCATGTCACCTTTTTAAAAGTTTAAGAATCCAGTGAAGGAGTGTGACTACCAATATCGTTAAGCACTTGATAACCTTGAACTTGATTTTCAGAGTATGATCCTCTAAGAAACAATCTTGCTATTATTACATAGTCTTTTCTCACAGCCGAGGAGGATAGTAATTTCAGAAGCAAGGTGAGCATGACAAGTGAAAGCTAAAAGTATATGGCTCTCAGCCAATTTACTTTAACCGATTAGTAAACCAGGAAATTAAAATGCATATAACCAGTGAGAGATATCATGTCTTACAAGAACATTAGAGGTGCTTCCATGGCTGTATAACATCAGCATGCTCTTCCAAAAATTGGCATTGTCTCTAAAAGGATAACAAATTGTATATTTACACACCAAAACAACTAGTTGCAAAATAAAAATAGACAGTTATTGGCAGTTGTTTTATCATTGCTATTTTAACCAATGTGATTGAAGGTGCCATTGCTTTGCCGAGAAGTGGATAACCTATGCTCACCTTAAAGGTAGAAAGGACTAATGGCCAAGTAAATATTTCAGAAATACACAGAGAGTATATTAACCAACAGTGTTCATAACACAGTGAAGAAATATACAGTATATAACATACGTAGGAATGCAGGTATATATGTAGGTTAAATTAAGGGGGGGAAAGCACATGAATATCTTATAGAATGAGCTTTGAGAAAAAAAGAAAAATCTTCTATGTAGGTATGAAATTAGTTTACCTTAAGACAGTTAATCTTCAGATGTAAGATAAAGGTAATCTATCATATGACCATTGTGGAGAACATCACTGAATGGACATATGGTTTAATAGACTAATTTAATAACAGGAAATAACCATAGACTAGGTCAAACCCATTTTATAGACTAAAAAACAAAGTCTTAGAAGTTTCCTAGCTGCTTGGCTTTTGTGGCTGTGGGACCTAGGGGTGGATGGCATGATGTGCTCTGGTGAGGAGATGGAAAAGTTGGCTTCCATCACCACGCATCCATCCCTATGGCAGTAGTTACAGAACAGCCACAGATACGCACTGGGACAGGATAACCACTCCTTGACGGAATGGGTGAATGCAGCCATCCAGACCATGTGGATGAATGCCAGAGAACTGCCCGAAACCGTGAGTAAATGGCAAACATATGCCAAGCTGGCCCAAGTGATTCAGGAGCTGGGGATGTGACAGTCCATGTTTAATGTGAACACCTGTGGCCCAGACGATGAACACTTCACAGGCAGTATGAGAGACACAGGGCTGCAAAATGCCCCACCGATGTCCTTTGGGTTGCTGGTGTCTATATTGGCTCCATACTTTGGCCGTCCCACACATGAAGTGATGACCAGGATGACCAGTCTGGGTGAGGCAGACAAAAGGAGGAGACAGACAAAAGGGGGCCGAAAGGTGGCTAAGACTAAATCCCCAAGAAATGCTCGGGATTTTACCCCGAAGGGACGGAGCAAGACCAGCCATATGCAGATGTGGTTTGACTTGCTCATGGCAGGAGTGAGTAGGGAAAAAACTGACTGGCAACCAATTGTGGTCTTGGCAACAATTGCACCCCAAACAGCATTTCACTAAATGTCCGGAAACAGGTGGCAAGGTATGCCCAGTGTATTTGAAGGATTTTATGGCTACTTCTGTGGAGATGGATGGACTGTTCTCTTTTGGCTAGGGACCAGGCTGAGGTGCTCGTCTTTTAGGGGCAGACAAGAACCAGAGGCCTCATGTTGAACTGGTGATACATTGGTCTGAGACAAATGTACAGCATGTGTTAGCATTGGTGGACACCGATGCAGACTGTAACTTGATACATGGTGACCCAGATAAGTTTCCAGGGGTCACAGTGAGTGTTGATGGCTACGGAGGACATTCTGTTACAGTCAAAGCTGTATCTTTGCCACTGAGCATTGAACAATTGCCCCCTCGTGTATATACTGTCTATGTATCTCCTGTATCTGAATACATCTTGGGTATAGATGTACTTTATGGGTTACATCTGTGAACGATGGTTGGAAAATTCCAGCTGCAGATACGGACAGTAGAGCCTATGCTGTGGGGATGCGTCAAGCATGATCCACAGGTGTTACCCAAGCCAAGATGTGGAGTCAATGTGAGACAGTGTCGCATGCCAGGAGGACATTCAGAGATAGGTGTCACTGTCTTGGAGTTGAAGAAGGTTGGCACCATTTGTCCTGCACCTAGTTCTTTTAACAGCCTGGTATGGCCAGTGAAAAGACCTGATGGCACCCGGAGGGTGGATGTGGACTATCAAGAACTGAACAAAGTAGTGCCTCCTCTGCATGCAGCTGTGCCTTCAGTTCATGACTTGATAGATCAGCTGATGCCTCAGCTAGGAACTTATCATTATGTACTGGACCTTGCTAATGCTTTTTTTCTCTATCCCAATCTCGGCTGATAGCCAAGATCAATTTGCCTTCACCTGCAAGGGAAGGCACTGGACTTTTCAAGTGTTGCCCCAAGACTACCTGCATGGCCCAACCATCCGTCGTGGTTTAGTGATTGGGGACCTAGCCATATGAACTAGGCCCAGCGTGGTTACAATATTTCATTACATAGATGATGTCTTACTAACCTCTAATTCTCTTGCAGATTTAACCAAGGTGGCTCCAACGCTTCTAGGTCATTTGGAACAATGTGAGTGGGCTTTATATAAGGGTCTTACCCTTTGAATATGTACTTGGAAATATCAGTGGTGGCTGATAGGTCACCAACCCCTGTAGGAACAAGCCATGTGGCAAGAGTTATGGGAATTAGGATATGGAAAGGAAGCAATTATTTTCCATGTCACAGGATATTTCCCCTTAGCCAGTCCAGGCAATGATGAAGCTAATGTATTGGCTAGGGTAAGATGGCTGGAGAGAGCTCCAGCAACTGCTGTAGTTGGATGGCTACATCGAAGAATGCAGCATGCTGGCTGCAAGACCATGTGGTCGATGGCTCACCATGTGCTGCATAAACCCGTGAAAGAATGCCCCTGATGGGCAGATGTACCCTTGATGGCTCACTGGGTACCACATGCAGATATGCAGAAAATCTGAGAGGAGGAAGCTCCTAACATGGTGGCAGGTGGATCTTGTGGGATCACTGCCAAAGTCAGAGAACTACAGGTATATCTTCACAGTCATTGATATAGCTACCGATCTTCTGTTTGTATGGCCTTATAAGGCCCCAGACCAGGTAAGCACTATTAAGGTGTTGAATAGCCTCATAGCCATGTGTCTTCGGCCCCTGGTCATAGAAAGTGATAATGGAACCCACTTTACTGGACATGAAGTACAGAAATGGGGTTCTCAGTTGTCCGTTCAGTGGAAGTAACATGTACTGTATCATCCCCAGGCAGTGGGAATGATTGAACAGTACAATGGTCTTCTGAAAAAGGGACTAAGGCTATCCACCCAACCCCATCCCTGAAGGGGTGGACATGGCATTTACGGCCAACAGTGAGGATCTTAAATGAGAGACCCCACAAGGGTGGGCCCTATCCAGTGGAGGCTCTGTTGCATAGAGCTGCAGCACCTGTTTCTGCAACCATTCTTTACAGTATGGTAAGCTGGCGTGTGTTCTGCCAGAGGGATGAGAACTCCCTCTATTGCTGCCAATAACCTTTTTGTCTTTTTGCCCATAGTATTGTGGCTGCAGGCACCAGAGTTGACTGGACACACAGATACATTCATGTGGCCAGTGTTTTGGCTTGCTGAATATGCATCAAGTTTCCTACCAGTGTGGCTGCAGGATTCCTGTGGAAAATCACCCCAATGATGCCTACTAACCGGACATGCATATGGGTGGGTTTTTCGTGGTTAATAGTTGAAAGGATAGAGCTACAGGGACAAGCCTCAAGGTGTACTGAATGTACAATAAGTACAGAGGTAATATGGATGCAAGGGTCAGCCATCCTTACTAAGGGAACACTGCAGAAAATCACAAATGCACAGATTGTACAGCAAGAGACACTGAAGGGGTGGAGTGTGAGGAAAGTGGAGTTGGTTTGGTCAGGCCCTCTCACCTCATATCCGGCTGGGTATGATTCAGCACATCCATTGTAAACAAGTTTTGTAAAAGTAGAGTTAGCATGCATGTGCACCCATTTACCCCTTGGCTTGTTGCCGCTTGTGTGTGCTCTTCGGTATGGAAAGCAGTGGCTCTGAACCACTGGTCAGCGGAGCTCACATCTAAAAATAAAGTATGTCCACTTTGTCAGCAGCTGCTCTGTTTTTCTTTCGACTACCTGGCTCAGGACCTGCACAGGACAGGGCAGAAGGGTCTGTGATCCAGCCCAAAAACAACCTTTCAAAACTTTTCCAAAGTCACCATGTTAAGAGACTTCAAAGAGTATTAAGATACATTAGTTCACTATCATGACACAGGGAAATCCTGAGGCATTCATTACCTACTACTTCTAAGGGCTGCTGGCTTCCTATTAACACTATGAATTCTTCTTCTTGAAAAGAACCAACAATTATCTGGATGTTGCTTGTAAACATATCTACTGTTCAAAGTGACTTTGCTGAGCTTAGTATGACTGAAACAGAGGAAGATTAAATAGGAACGTGTACCATGTGCTAATTAAAAATTCTACCATAGGTTATTTTAGAAGTAATAGACAAATTTTTTTTTTCATTTTCTTTTTGAAATTATGTATCTAAAACCAGCAGTTGGTTAAGAGCAAAAGGCATGTTACAAATGAAGACAGGAAAAATTTTTTTAAAATAATTTTTTTTCTTTTGTTAAATATAAACCTTATTTCTCAACATAAGCTCCATCAAGTTCAAGACATTTTTGTAAGCAATGATACCAGCTGTATCTGTAAGGAACTGGGAGTCCTGGGAATTTAACCATGTCATCAAAATCTTTTTGATACTATTAACTAAAGAAAAATGGGTGGGTGCCCTTTAAAGATTTTTTAAGTTTAGGAAACAAAAGTGATGGAGTTCGGGTGTGTTGTCCCCTCCAAAACTCACGTGGAATTTTGATCTCCAATGTGGCAGTGTTGGAAACTGATTGAGTCACGGGACGGATCCCTCATGAATGGATTAATGCTCTCCCTGGGGGACGGGGGAGTAATGAGTGAGTTCCTGTGAGACCTGATTGTTTAAAAGACCCTGGCACCTCCTCTCTTGCTTCCTCTTGCCATGTGATCTGCTTGTATCCGCTGGCTTCCTGCCACTTTCTACCATGAGTAGAAGCAACCTGAGGCCCATGCCAGATGCAACTGTCCCAGAATCGTAAGCCAAATAAACCTCTTTTCCCTATAAATTACCCAGTCTCAGGTATTTCTCTTATAGCAACACAAACGGACTAAAACAAAAAGGAAGTCAGAAGGAGCCAAATCAAGACTTAAGTTGGATGCCTAACACTTTCCAATCAAAACCCTTGCAAAATTGCCCTTGTTTGATGAGAGAAATTAGCAGGAATATTGTCACTGTGGAGAATGACTCTCTGGTGAAACTTCTTTGGATATAAAAAAGCCCACTTTTAAAATCTATGTTTTGCTCAGAGCAAAAGATTTGTTAGAAGAAGAAAGAGAAGGAGGAGAAGAAGGAGAGAAAAAATTTCAATTTACAAACAGGAAACTGGAAAACAATAAATAAAAACATAAAACTCTTTCACTACTTCAATTTACAAACAGGAAACTGGGAAACAATAAATAAAAACATAAAACTCTTTCACTAAGTTTACAAATAGTTCAATTAGTCTTGGATTCACACTCAATGTTTTTAAATTCCTAAAATTAAATTGCTGCATTTATGCCCTGAAACCAGTTTTCAATCTACCTTTTCTCCTTTCCTCTTTGCCAGTAAGTAGGTTAGTTGGCCACAAGCCAAATATGTCTGTTCTTACAGAACTGAAAATAACATCATCAGTGTGGTTAGCTAGTCATCCTATCAACCACAGAGTGAATCAACTGATCTTCAGGATAGTTCAAAAGATCAAACAATCAGCTGCTACTTCAGTAAATAACACCCCAGAGGGCTGCTCATGGCCCAAATCCTAAAGTCATTATAAGACATTTGTAATTGGGAGGTTGAGCCTGACTTCCAACTAACCTCAGAGACATAGAAGTGCCCTAAAATAATCTTGAAGCTTCTTCCATAATCGTGTTTTGAAAATTATTATTCTTGCATTATAATTACATGTTTTCTTTCTCTATCATTAAAAAAGGGGGGGGGGTACTGTTTCCAGTAGACACATGGGCTTACATGATCCTACTGATAATACCTCCCATCTAAAGACAGACCCTCCCTGGCTGTGGATACTGAGTTGCCCACATATGATGCACAAAGCCCTGGGTTAGCCATCAGAGGACAGGGACCACTCTCAGCTCAGTCTTTTACTGGCCATGTGTCCTTAGAAAATCACTACACTACCAATGGGGGAGGGGGGTAAAAGAGAAAATGGATAAGGCCAGCTCTACATGCTTCCCAGAGTTATTTCCCCACAGTGAGTGTGGGGAAAATAGGATAATTTAGTCAGGCTCCCTCAGCTCAGGTCTGGTTGGGGGTCATGCAGCACATTTCTTTGTAAACAAGTTGTCTGGGCAGAGTTAGTGCACATGTGCAGCAATGTATCTTTTTAGTTTGCTGCTATTGTGTGTTCTTCAGTTTGTGAAGCAGGCTGGCCAGCAGAGAGCTCACATCTAAAAATAGAGCATGTTTACTCTGCTGGCAGCTGCTCAGTTTTCCTTTGGACTTTGCCAGTAGCAGTTGAGTTTCTGAGTTTCTCCTTTGTACTGCCTAGCTCCCAGTGTTGTGTGTGCTGAATAAAGACTATTCCTACTTCAGCCAAGGCTCCAAGGACTGTTTTGTCTGGTTACCTAGCTCGTAGACCTGCCTGTGAAAGGTTTGTGAACAGGCTTGAGGGGTCTATGAGCTCCAGACCCTAGCCCTAGCTCGACAGTGAGTATGAGACAAAATTGAAAAATAGAAAGCACTATAGAATGTAAAGTTTTATTGTTGCTACAATGAAAAGTTTGCAGCCAGGAATACCCTGTTGTCATCATACAGTGAACCATAGCAGAGGCCAGAAGTGGGGCAGGCATAACGGACGTCCCATGTGCCAAGAGAGCCCACTCTTCTCCACTCATGATTGGCAACTGAACGGGCATCATCATAGCCTCATGTCCACGGCAATGGTTTTTGAACTTAATAATAATGGTTCTTTATGATTAAGAAGAAGAAGGTCACACAGATCTTTCCAGAATCCTTAGAGCCCCACAATAATAAATAATGTGCTTTCCTGCATATTGCTTGAATAGGTGATCTGGCATCCCACGGGGTTTGCCCTCAACTCTCAGGGCCCTAATGGAAGCAGAAAGACTAACATTGTCATCACCATTAGGGAAAGGATACAGTTGGTGGTGTTGCGGGCCCTAAAGGAAAACTCATAAAATCCTACATCAACCCTCAAGTAAGTCATAAATCTTATATCAGCCCTTAAGGCAGGTGATTTGAATTCTCAGAAGTAAATTCATCTCCAGAGATAGCTACTCACAAATCTCATAGAGTTAACCATATAATGTGAGAAGAAACACCTTGCATAGAACAAGCAGTATTTGGGGAACAGAATTTATCCTGCTTAGTTTTACAGAATTCTTTCCTATCACATACCTATCTACTCTTTTTCTCTACACACAAACTCGGTCCTTTCAAACACACACACACACTGTCCTGCTGTCTCCTTTTTTGGGCTGCTCCTCCATCTAAAAAGGCAGTGCAATTCCAGAGGTTACTAAATATATTCTGATGTGTTTGTGGAGTACAAAAACAAAATAGTGCTTTCTTTCTATCTTTTTTTTTCTTTGGGTAAAAGACAGTATTTTTCAAAAAGAAGAAAGTAGGCCTCTTAAATTCTTTATCTGGAATTTTCTAAAATCATCCCATACGTGTTTGGAGTGAAGCCCTGTTCACTTTCATTTCTAAAAATCCTATACCAGAAAGTCCTAATACATCCCTAGTCCTATGTGTAGTTTCCATTAATGCCAATGCCAGAGAGGCCCAGGGGCCCCTCACACAGTGGAAAATGTAAACTCATGAATCCAAAACTTCACAGAGTACCTGCCTCTTATATGCAGATGTTATTTCCCTGAGTGAAGAAAAGAATGGAAATTCAATTGGTACCAGCAGCCCGTCAGTTCCTGCAGTAGCAAACAATAAAAGCATCTGAGGAAGTTCTGGTGAACCAATCAAAAGGGGGGGCTTTGTTTCTTAACTTGGCTGAGCCCATCTCATGCCTTGTAAATGTCAATGTGTGTACGTGTGAGCATCTGACATTACTCAGCAGCACATACCAAAGGCAAGGAATTTGGCAGAGCCAAGCTGATTACAGTGCCTAAAAATATTCTGTTTTATCAAAATCTATTCTGATGCCTTTTAGGACATGGGCAAAACGCTAGAGGAGCAGGATCTTTAGGAAATAGAAATACTGAGAGGCTTTCCAAAAATCCAAAATGACACAACTTCATTATATAAGAAGTAACCCTTCAGCGTAAGTTCTTTCTGCCTATTTTTATCCCAACAGAATTTTTTTTTGTAGCCTATATAAGGCAATGCTCTCTCATTTGTCAACATTTATATGATGTAATCTAATTTAATTCAGCAAATAATTATTGAGACTCTATTACACACAGGCACTACTGAAACCAGGGGAGAGACCCTGTATTTCCCCTGGCTGTTCCTCTTGAGATAGGAGGTGTTCAGTTTCTCTGCATTTAGGTTTCAGGATACACCTCTGGGTTTCATGCCATTCCCCAAGGTCTCAGATCCCTCCTCCAGGCCCTCCCCTAGAGGACAGTTACTGTTGCTTATTGGACCTATTTTTGTACCAACACAGGGAGATTGAGATCACAGGGGCAGACTTATGCAAATCCAGTAGTTAAGCATGCTCAGTAAAATGAATTTATACAGGCTTATATAAGCCTAATAGCCAAGCATGCTCAGTAAAGTGGAATTTATCCTTTGAATGACCTTCCACTGGAGGCACCAAAGAGCACAGCATATTCTTGAATATGTTTGATGAATGTGATAAAATTTGACCAATGAACATGCCCTAAAAGGAGACCAACCGAGCATGTGCAAGACTATGTTACGTAACTGGGAACCACCAACCCCCTTAATTGAATACTCATTAGATACAATGAATATGTATTAGATAGCAAAACTAGAAAAGCTGAATCGTGGTAGGAGGCAGGGTTGTTGTTCATTTTCCTGGGGTCAATCTGCACTTCACTGGCTAAGGTATGCTTTACTTTTGTCTTAAGCTTATTTTTACCAGTGGCTGCTCAGTCTCTTAAGCCAGCCTGCACTCTGTACTAAACTTTGTGTGTATTTGTTACTTCTATGTCAAACTTGATATGGGCCCTGCTCAGTCTCTAGAGCTAGGCTGTACTCTCTCTGTGAAATCTGTATTTCTTATTCATTAAACCTGTTCTCACTTTCTACCATGACTCTGCTCTTGAATTCTTTTCTGTGGCAGAGTAAAGAACTTGGTAAGAGGATGGGGTGGGTCAAGATCAACCTAGATCCTTTCCTTTGGTATCACCCTGACCCCCATCAGAGCAGGCCTTGGCTGGGGAAGGAAGAGACAGATAAAGAAAAACTACTTGGCCAGCCAGGATGGGCTGAATAGAATTGATTAAACATAAGCTTCTACAGGATATGACTTGATCTGGAGGTCAGGATGCTTGTTTCTTAACTGAATGCTTTATGGCTTAAGATAACATCTGTAATGCCAATCTCAAGTTATTTCTGCAGACCACTTCTAACTGCAAACCTGCTTTGAAGCACATACACCTGGCACCATGAAAAATATCAGTAAAAATGCCAGAATTACACCTGATTGATGGCAGCAGTGTGCTTGGGGACCTTGCCAGCCATGAACTGCAACCACCACCACTGCCACAGACTCCAGTGTCACTTGAGTTGTCTAACACAGCTACTGCCACTGTAAGGATGGATCGCTGCCACAGCAAACAGCCACCACCACCTTATAGGTGGTCAGCTGACCACTCAATAGCATTGACAGAAGGAGAGTCACCAGGGGAGACTGGGGGAAGAGATGAGGGAGTTCAGAACCACAACCCAGTATCCCAACCTACAGGG
>NW_007737732.1:36070-37612 GCF_000696425.1 Galeopterus variegatus | reverse complement strand
ACCACCACTGCCACAGACTCCAGTGTCACTTGAGTTGTCTAACACAGCTACTGCCACTGTACGGATGGATCGCTGCCACAGCAAACAGCCACCACCACCTTATAGGTGGTCAGCTGACCACTCAATAGCATTGACAGAAGGAGAGTCACCAGAGGAGACTGGGGGAAGAGATGAGGGAGTTCAGAACCACAACCCAGTATCCCAACCTACAGGGGCAATTATCCTGCTACACATGGTAACATACTAGGAGAGGGAGGTATATGTGCAGCCCACGTGACTGCCTTGATCTGGGCAGAGACACATGCAGAATCCCCTGACAGCACAAAAACTCAGAATACCAAAATAGAGTAAGGAAGAAAATTTCCAATCACAACTAACCCATACCACAACAGGAGAAAGCCAGATCCCAGAAGGAGCCTCTGCCTGTAGGAAAGATGAAACAGAAACCCTGCCCAGGATCCCCCATTCAAGCTGAGGAGTTCCTACTCCATGTGCCTAGTCCCAGTGCCTAGTCCATGAAGGCACTCACACACAAGTCCAACACTGAATACAGCCAAAGTCCCCACACAGAAACTACAGTACTGCCTTTACCTGAAATCAATACTAAAACATCCCACTCGGTTGTCAATATAAAACACATCTACAGGAAGAAGTCTTTCTCCTCAAAACCCACTCCAAATTAATNCAAAGACCGTCTTTTCAAAATAACCCATGCAAACCAAAAAAAATCAAAAAATGAAGAAAACCTAAGAGAGCTAACAGACAACCCTAAGTGCACAAACATCTGAATCATGGGTGCTCCAGAAGAGTAGGAGAAAGGAAAAACATTGAAAATCTATTCAATGAAAGATTAGCAGAAAACTTACCAAGTATAGTGAGACATATGGACCTTCAGATCCAGCTGGCTCAAAGATCCCCAGATTCAATTAAAAAGTCCTCCTGAGAAGCATTATAGTCAAACTGGCAAAGCTCAAAAACAAAGAGAGAATCTTAAAAACAAGAGAAAAGCACCACATCACCTGTGAGGGAGTCCACATCAAACTAACAGCAGACTTCTCAACAAAAACTCTACAGGCCAGAAGAGAATGGGATCATATATTTAAAATACTAAAAGAAAAAAACCTGCCAGCCAAAAATACTGTACTCAGCAAGGCTATCCTTCAGAAATGAGGAAGAAATAGTGTATTTTCCAGAAAAACAAAAACTGCAGGAGTTTACCACCACACACCAGCCCTACAAAAAATCCTCAAGGGACCTGTGGATTGAGTTATGTTCCCCCAAAACTCACTGAAACTTGAAATTTTGTCCCCCAAATTTCATGTATTAGAAACTTAACCCCACTGTGACTGTTAAGAGGGTGGGAAGTCCTATTATGGTAATTGAAAGGTGGTGCCTTCAAGAGGTGATTGGATTGTAGGACCATACAGTAGTGAATGGATTAAAAATGGTGGCCGGGGTGTGGTACTGAGTTAAAAGAAGAGGAGAGTCTCTCTCTCTCTCTCTCTCTCTCTCTCTCTCTCTCTCTGTTTCCACCATCTTGCA
>NW_007737732.1:18233-35344 GCF_000696425.1 Galeopterus variegatus | reverse complement strand
GTCTCTCTCTCTCTCTCTCTCTCTCTCTCTCTCTCTCTCTCTCTCTCTCTCTCTCTGTTTCCACCATCTTGCAATGTGAGACCCCTGGGTCACTGTCACCACCAACGGATGGACTTTGGACTTCCCAGCCTTAGAAACTATAAGCAATAAATTTCATTTTTTTTATAATTACTCAGTTCTGTGTATTTTGTTATAAGCAACACAAAACAGACTAACACAAGACCTAAAAGAAAACACAGGGGAAACACTTCAGGAAGTAGGATTAGGCGCAGACTTTATATATACAATGCCAAAAGCACAGGCAACCAAAGGAAAAAAAAACAAATGGGATTATATCAAACTAAAAGTCTTCTACACAGCAAAAGAAACAATTAACAGAGTAAAAAGACAACCAACAGATTGGGGAAACTATTTGAAAAATGTGCTTCTGACAAAGGATTAATATCCAAAATATACAAAGAACTCAAACAACTTAACAGTGGGGAAAAAAAAAAAGTAATCCAATTAAAAAATGGGCAAAGGAGCCAATGAGGCATTTTCAAAAGAAGACAAAAATGGCCAACAGGCACATGAAAAAATGCTCAACATCACTTAGCATTAGGGAAATGCAAATCAAAACCACACTGAGATATCATCTCACCCCAGTTAGAATGTCTATTATCAAAAAGAAAGAGAATAACAAATACTGGTGAGGATGCAGAAAAAGAGGAACCTTCCTACACTGTTAGCAGGACTGTAAATTAATGCAGCCAATATAGAAAACAGTATGGAGACTCCTCAGATAAGTACAGATAGAACTGCTATCACACTGCTGGGTGTATACCCAAACGAATGGAAATCATCATGTCAAAGGGGTAAATGCACTCCCACGTTTATCACAGCTCTACTTATGATAACCAAGAGCTGGAACCAACCTAAATGTCTATCGACAGATGACTGGATAAGGAAAATGTGGTATATATACACAATGGAATACTACTCTGCCTTAAAAATAATGAAATTCTGCCATTTGCGGCAACATGGATGAACTTGGAAAAAATTACGTTAAGTGAAATAAACCAGGCACAGGAAGAGAAATACCATATGTCCTCACTTAAAAATTGGAGTTAAAAAATAAACAAATAAATGAAAAAAGAAAGATACAACAATCACAATAATTCATTGAACTTTCAAAAGGAGAGGACAGAACTGTGGTTTCAAGAGGTGAGAAAGCTGGGCAGGGGGGAGTTAGTGAGAAATTGGTAAAGGGCTGTGAAAAATGATTACATTGTGTAATGTTGAATAGAATTATACCTATTTGAGCATCACATAATGCACACAAGTATTGATATTCAATACTGTACCCCACAGACATGTACAATCAATTATGTTTCCAAAAATAATAAAATATAAAGAGAAAATCCAGGCACAAAAAAAGAAATACCACATATGTACTTACTTATAAGTGGGAGCTAAGAAAGAAAGAAAGAAAGAAAGAAAAAAGAAAGAAAGAAACTGATTTGATCATCACGCATTATACACAGATACAGGTATTCAACTTTGTACCTCACATATAGGTATAATTAATTATGTTTTTAAAAAAATAAATAGATGCCAGGAATAGTTGTGCCGAATTCACCAATCAGTTTCCCACACACCTCCCTGGAACCCCCACATGATTCTGCTCTATAAATGCTTGTGATTCTAAACTATTGGGGAGTCCAGGGTCTTAAAAGTTCTTTAGCTACCACAGGCTCCTTTGAATGGCCATAATAAATGATAATCTTTAACACTGCAAACTTTGGCACAAGAGACTTCTTAGTCATTTGGGCAGTGGATGAGGAACCCCTTTCAGATAACTAACATTTTGTTGGGTCCCATGGGGAATATAAGGTCAAACAAGTAATTGTCCTTACTTTTAATGAGCTATCAATGAGGAAGACGTTGAGACCATCCCTGAGAATGAGCTGCTGTGGGCCAGGCAAACCACGACCAGTGCTTTAGAAGAGGCAAAAACCACGAGCTAAGAAGAGACAAGGAAAGAAATTAATTTTGCTGGGGAAGATTTTCAAAGGCTTCTTGAAAACAATGGCATTTTGATCTGGGCCTTTAAGAGTAGGTAGTGTTGGCCAGGCAGAGATGGGAAAGTGCTCCAGGCAGGGAAGTAGCACAGAGATGGAAAGTGCAGGGCCTTAGAAAATTTAGTGTGAGATCTTCAAGGGTATTTATTATCACAAGTGATAGGGTTTTCCAAAATAAGAAGACTAATGACACCAAGAAAATTGCTACAGTGCAGTAGACTCTAAACGAAAGGTAAAACATCATTTCTGAAAAATTGCCAAAGCCACATGAGCAGTGATTTATGCTGAAGGTAGGCAAGGCTTAATCCTAATTTGGTAACATGTTAAAGAGCTGTCTTTCTTTGGCTTTGTACACACAAACACACTCTAGACACTCCACTTTGTAGTCTTTCTTTCTTTTTCAGCAACTCAAGTACTCTTCATCCTAGATTTTATTTTGTGTCTCCCATCCATTACAAATTTACAAAGAAACTGCAACTCATGGTTTCAACTATGTTTCCACCACAGAGTTTGGGGGATTAAATCCAAGAGGCATAATATCTTAGGTGGTGAGAGATTTGGGAGACTTACTCAGGGATGACCCTTATTTTTACCTATAAAATGATACTTAAGGAAGAGTTATCCAACACTTGTGAGGAGGATGGATTGAAGTTATGACACTACCAGACAGAGCCAGCCAGCTGGCTATTGTATAATCATTCAACAAGCAGTTCCTCAGTACGCTGTATGCACAGGTATAAGGGGATGAAAATTGTGTCTGGGAGACTGAAATCAGAGCAATGCTAGTTTTTTTGTGAAGAAAGGATTGATTGATATATTAATGGATTGGATGAAGGAGAGAAGAAGGGAAGAAAGAAAATAAAGAATATATTCTAGTGCGAAAGGTATATTGAACCAAACATTAAAATAAATGCATAAGCTCAATTCCTATATTTTGAAGCCCTGAATTGTAGCAACTGAAGTCAAAAAGGAACTTCTGATCATTGGCATAGTTCTCATGAGTGTTCTCCATAATTCAAGAGGACACAAGGCAATTCTGGCATTTGGTTCATTAGCAATGACGGTAGTTACATCTTGTTATTCTGAGCAACAGGTGAATTGTTCAACCATGCATTCCCTATAAACTGTGCATTTGCCCACCCTGAGGCCGCTTGATATCACAACCAAGCTGACCTTAGCTAACAGCACCACCTGGTGGCTAAACCCCAATGGTTTAACTCCCAATCTCCTTCAATGCACCCTCCTACATAGGCAGATCATGAATATACCATGTGCCCAGCTTTTCCTGTCTCTCACCACCCTCTCGCCATTTACTTTCACTTCAGACTGGCTTTTTTAAAATTCATTTTCTCTACTTCATTCCAGATATTGAAAATTATCTCAGTAAAGTCTCAATTTATTCCAAGCATAAATGAAAATTTCATTTATTTTAATTTTAGCTCATTTTTGAGTCTTGCCTTGCTATTACAAAACACTTTAAATATGCATCATTTCACTTGATTTTCAGGCAACCTTGTGAGATAGATATCACTTATCACAATGTACAGAGAAGAAAAGTATCTTGTGCCAGATAGTTTAGCTAGTTAAGTAGAAGAATAGGTCTACAAACCCAGGCCTTCTGATTCCAAAACACTTTGTCCTTCTAGGGCAAGACAACGGTATTACTGGTCTATCTATTATAAAAAAGAAAAAGAAAAATTCTATATTTTGACCTAAAATTAACGTAATAAGAAACCAAAACTTCCAATAGCAAAATCCTTTGAAACTACTCAGAGTCTCCTTCAGAATGCAGACAATGTTCTGATTCAGATAGCTTTTATCCAAAAGTGTGTTTAAGATAAGTGTAATCAATGCTATTTTTTACTTATATTAAATAATTCACTTTATAACTGTTTTATTCTATCATTCATTGCAAATACAGTATTTCAGTTTGTCATGTTTTATATGGAATAGCCTGGTTAGTTAGTATTGCTTTCAGTTCCAGTAGACATATTGCTATTATTGCATTACTTCATTCAGCAAATGCTTATTAAATATTTTCTATACTGAAGATACTCTACCATGCTGTATGAGATCTATCAAATTATGTCAGAACACTATAAGTCAAGGGGATTACATTCTACTTAGTAGATGGCATCCACGTTTAAAGCAAGTGTCATATAAATGGTTCAAACTAAGAGTTACAGGGATAGAGAGAACCCAGTTTTGCTTAAATTGTTTAAACATATAATGAAACCAGTTGGCACATTTTTGTGTATTTGTAAAAATACTTCATAATATGGGATCAGACTAGGGGAAGAAATGAAGTAGAAACAAATTCAGGTTATTTCCATATAAAAACTTGTCCTAGATATCCTCAATCCTACCTGCCCCATTTTCTCAACTGCTGAAAACTATCAATGAGAGCAGCAGCCCAGGTCCCAAAGGATCCACTGGCCAAATGCAGCCACATGAGTGAGCCCAGGTCAATCTAACAGATGAATTGCCTGCCAACTCACAGATTTGTGAAACATCATAAATTGTTGTTGTCTAAAAACAAAAAGTTGCAAGGCAATTTGTTACACAGCAATAGATGACTGATGTAACAAGACAAAGAAAATTTCCTAGACACTGTAGGGCCAGAAGAAAGAATCAAGTGGGTCAGGTGTCTTAGGGCAATGGGTGGAGAAGAAGAAATTGACCAGGTAAGAGTAAGAGTAAGGTCAAGAGGAGATTTCCATGGAGGAGGGTGGTAAGAGGGGAATTCTTGGAAGGCAAAGGGAACATTTGCTCAGCATCTTCTTCTGAGTATAGAAAACAGTCTGCAAGCAGAAGAAATATAGTAAATGTGACTGTGCATCATAAATAAATTCCTCCATTCTATTATTTTCTTAGTTAATTCAGTAAAGATCTCAATGGCTTTTGGATGTTTATTCTTAGCACAAAGTTGCTCTGAGATTTATTTTAAATATGTATTATTAGGAATTCTTTTGTACTTTGAAATTAGGGGAATTATAGTGGGTGATTTTCCTCTTGGCAGTATGAAAGAGTAGGACATATAAACTAAGTAAGACCCTAAGAAGATGGCAGGGTAAATACAACTAGAATGTGGTCCTAAGACAAAAGATGATGAAGCTAAGGCATTCAGACTGTGTGGTTACTTATTTCCTGACACTTTAGCAACCTAATGTCAATGGAAGACTGAATAGGAGGTCAAGAAAACAACAGAACGGGAAAGGCAAGAGCCATGATTAAGAATGAGCTGCACTGTGTAATCAGTTTAGGTGGGACAGAGGGAGAAGATTCATCCTTAGATTCAAGGTCTGGAAAATTAGGAGAAGAATCTGATCAGAGCCAAGGAGCGAAAGTAGAAAGGAGTCTGGAAAAGACAGAAAGGAAGTTGGTGACAACACTAACTCATTCTTCATAGAGAACCAGAGGGTCTGGCAGCAGATGAGGAAAAGGAAATCCATGTGGCAGTAAGGAGCTCAGGAACTGGCACCAGAGAGAACTGTCAAGTTGGAGAAAATTGAGTTAAGAACGGAAGTGAAAAGAGAAAAAGACTAAGAATAGAAATTCTTAATGCCAAGGTAACAAGAATAAAACCAATGTACCCTTATTACTATGTGTGTGTTGCATTGTGTTAAATTCTTTGAAACTTTTCATATAAAACCCAATCCTCAGGCATGAAAATTGCATGAGGCATGTCAAACCTCTCCACCGTCGGCCACCTAAAAATAACTTCTAGGTACTAGGAGAGCTGGTGAGGAGACTGGAGCTGAGTGGTTTGTGGATCCAGACATGCTCTTTAGATCCAGAAAGCACACAATCCAGCAACTCATGCCAAGTCAGAGAAGCATGTGCTTCTGGTGGGGCCCCTCGCTAGAGTTGCCAAAGCCCACTGCACTGTCACTCTTGGTAGTCAGCTGAGTAGCCTGGAATAGCTAGTTTTCAAAATGCAACTGTCCAGTGAATAGGTGTCCTCTGATGTCCCTTTGAGCTCCAAAGTCCTAGGACTCGACCAGCTTCCTGGGCCTGCAACCTGTGTGTTTGCACAGGGCCCTGGGCTCCAATGGGCTCAACACCTGGTTTTATGCTCTGCTTTTGCCCTTTTAAAATTCTTGATAGGTTTTTTTGATAAAAAGCCCAGAATTTTCCTCTTGCACAGGGTGTCACAAATTATTTGGCTGGTCCTGCCTGGGATCTGTGTCCTTCACACAGACAGGAAAAGGACTGGACTGTCATCACTTTGGGGATCACAAGTGACAGCTTTCTTTCTGAACTTCTATCCTTAAAGCACAAACTACCACACCAAATCTATGAGATCTCACAATGCAGCCATTGTCCAAGACACGTTATTGCTTCTGTCTTGACTGAGAAGGGGAAGAGGCTGCAATAACAACTCTGCACTCCCAGGGTGGACAGGATGGTGTTAAATAAATCCTTGTAGATGGATAAGTTTCTTGGAGATCTCTGAAAGCTTAAATTAGGCTTTACACCATATTTCTAGAGTCAAGTATGAGAAATATCAAGCCTATGATATATCAAAGCTTTTATCACTTTCTAGAATCAGCAAATTTTTTGTATGTGTTTCTTTCATTATTTTATACTATTTTTACAACTTTTCTGTGAGTCTGAAATTATGCAAAATGTTAAAAAGTAAAGCCAAAAAAATTTTAAAATTTTTTTTAAAAAGCCTTTAATTGTAAGAACAGATGGTGGGCAGGATTTGGCCCACAGGTCATAGTTTGACAATTCTGCCATAGAGGAAGTTGTCATTGCATCAAAGGTAACAGAGTAAATATTTTAGGCTTTGTGGCACATACAATCTCTGCTGCCGCTACTGATATTTGCCATGATAACATGAAAGCAGGCATAGATAATACCTAAATGAATGTCTGTATTCTGTTAAAACTTTAATTGCATAAACTATGTATCCAGTACCAATGACATTAACACTGAAAAACATTTTTATCTGATTGACAGACCTTCTTGAGATTTTGCAAACTGTTTTGATAGTATCATTGATAGCACAATAGTATCCAATATCATGTATTGCATTGACTCGTCATTACTCTTTGGTTCTCTCTAATCTGGAACAGTTTCTGTGTCACTCTTTATATTTATGACATTGATATTTTGGAGAGGACAGCCATTTACTTTATAGAACGTCCCATCTTGTGATGGCCCCTTTCATTCTTACCATGGGTAATTTGTGTTTTTGCTATTTTTATTGATCAAAGTTCAGTCTTGCCAAACATTCATTGAATTAACAGTTTTTTTAATGAAGCCAACTTTTAGTCTTCATTTTATTTTGTATTTATTTTCTATTTTGATAATTTCTACTATTTTCTTTATTGTTTCTTTCTACTTTATTTAGGATTAATTTGTTCTTTCTTTTTGTAACATTTACAGATTTACTTTTTGTCTTATTTCTATTAATTTATTATTGACTTTATTGTACTTGTTTATTTTCAACTTAAATTATGTATAATCAGAAAGAATAATGCCTGTGATTTTATTTTTTGTTTTGCTTAGTCTTTTCTTATTATTTCTTTTATGGTTCAGCATATGATTATTTTTAGAAAATGTAATGCTCAACGCATGTTAATTAGCCCAAGTTCATTGACTGGGCTTTTTTGAATCAACTATGTATGAACTTTAAGAATCAGTTCATAAGAAACAGACACCAAAGGATTTAGGCATAAACGGGCATTACATTTGCAACTTACTCTTTAACAGTTCAGGGGGGAAAATATATGTATGCATTTCTTTCATTATTTTATACTATTTTTACAGCTTTCCTGTGAGTACAAAATTATGCAAAATTTTAAAAAGTAAAGCCAAAAAATTAAAATTTTAAAAAACCCTTTAATTGTAAGAACAGGTAATGGGCAGGATTTGGCACACAGGTCATAGTTTCACAACCCTGCCCTAGAGGAAGGTGTCATTGCATCAAAGATAACAGTAAAAATCACATGACCTGAAGTTTGTTCTCTTGGTTACCTATGTGATACAACCCAGACTGAGTTCTTTATTCCCTTTGTGTCTCAGTCTATCTGCTCTACACAGCTTTTTTCAGTGTATTATTATATGTATGGAAAGCCTTAGGAAAACTATATAGGTGGCTTGGGAAAGCTTACTGGTTCTCCCAGTTGCCACATGCACTAATATGCTTTATAAAACTAAGTGGAGGGAAGGACCAGAGGGGGCATGCAACAGGTTGAATAAAAGATGAAAAGTCAAGAAGATAAAAAGGAACACGAACTTGGCAGAAAAGATGCAGACCATAAAATGCGGCCAGGAATTGGAATGATGACAATTGGAATGAAAAGAGTTTGAAGCCAAACCACAGAGAATTCAACCCAATGAGATCACTAAACTGAGGTAGGAAAACAAACCTCATGATATAGTTCCAAATGTGTTTCCAGTCTCTGCTCATTAGAAAGAAAATCTCTACCATTGTGTGTTCCTTACACCCCCAAATAATTTGATACTCACTCGGGTAAAATTGAATATCTTAGCCTGCCCTAGAAAAGATGCTGCCCTCAAATTTCTAACAAGCTGCAGGAACACAAGCAAGAAGAGAGGAATGCTGCTTGTGTGTTACTCCTGGAGATGTTATCTCTAGGACATTATGTTCACAGCCTTTACCGTCATTGGCCCTAGTTAGCCAAATCACACACTATTCCTGTCACACTCTCAAGTCTTTGCACAAGAAAACAAAGAGCATTCCCATGAATACTTTGAAAATGTCTATAATATTTTCTGCTTGACATATGAGGGTTAACCAAACCATGATCTACATTAAATATAAATAAGGCTACGTTTCACCTTATTTATTTATATCTGGCCCACTCTAAAAAGCAAGTCCTCTGCCTATTTCACAAAATTAAGATTGAAACGCCCCCAAAAATCATTGAATGAGAAAAATAAGCTCTAGAGAGAGGATGTGCTTTGTCTAAGTTTCTAAAACTTATTGGAATTGGTATTGGTAACAGGGCAAAGATCCAGGAGACTAATTAAACCATCTACACAACTACAGAGAGCTAGTGCACCAATTTCAGTTTGTGGGAAACATGTAATTCAGAAACAGGAAGCCCCAGGAAGAATATGACTCCAATTGCTTCAGGTTATGTCTGACTTTGTGAAGTCAGAGCTTCTGCAAGCAAAGCTGCTTCTGCTCCTTTCCACCTCCCGACACCCCTGCTATGTAGAGTAGTGGAAAACTGTGTCACTTACCAGCTGTGACATTGAGCAAATCACTTGAATGTGCTGAGCCTCAGCTTTCTCATCAGAAAAATGAGGATAATCAGCCTAAGTAATGGAAGAGTGGTGACGTTTGACAGACAGAAGCTTTAAAAGGGGGAGCTGTGTTGACCTATAAAGGAATGAGATGATGAGTGTGACCATGTCCTTTCCAGGAGACAAACTAAGATACAGTTAAGCAAATAGAATAGATGCTTCCAAACCAATCACTGTCACCTGCAAGCACCAGCCACTCTCCTTGAGGGGATCTCTGGCCATTGTAATCCACTCGGACCACATGGGGAAGACCAAAAATGCTAGAGATTGATGCACCCCGGAGACGGTCGTTTCCCAATGGTTGAATAATTCCAGCTACCTCACCCTGAGGAAAGGAGTGGGTCAACAACTCTGAAGAATGTTCTACATTATCCCCTGGTGGAACTAAACCTCAGCTGCACGGAGCAGTAGCCTACTTGACATCACACTCTCTAACAGCTTCCTTTTCTTTCCTACCTTATCTCCCTACTCCCTGCTGCTGCATCCTGGAATCACCTCCCACACAAACTCCCTTCTCTCAAATCCTTGTCTTACAGTCTGCTACTGGGAGATCCAACCTAAGATAGCCAAGTAGAAATACCCAGCAGGTTGTCTATGATGCAAGCCTGGGAGTTTTGTCAGAAGGACAAACTGCACCTGCAAGTTGTGTATTCACATTTGCTGTGTAGAAAAGAGCGCTTAGAGTGAGTTTTACTTTAAACATCAAAAATCTAAAAGTGAGGTCAAAGCTAAGAACAGGAAAGAATTTGAGCAGGAAATAGTTCTGCAGGAGCCAAACAGGCACCAAAAGAAGATAACAGAAAAGCTTCTTATAATAAATAAGGAATGTAGAGAGAAAAGCTACAATGAAACCTGTTTTACTGCTAACACACCTATCTCCTATCAGGATATGCACAAAGAACACAAAAGTCCTATAAAAGTCTAGGAAATGTGTCCCTTTGGCAGTCCACCAACTGGACTCTGCATCTACCCTTCAGGAGAGAATGGAGAAAGCAGCTAGTTTCCTATCCAGTATTGTCCTCTCCTAGAAGTACTTGCAGATCCAAATAGATGCCTTTCTCTTTCACAACTTAAGGTTGCATCTGTCAGGGAAGAGAGGGAGACAGGCTCATTCCCAAGTGGCCAGGGAACAGGTGATCATTCCATCTCTTACCCGCATGTGCTTCAGCAAAACATGAGTGCAATGATTGCTAGATGTACTTCTAAATCTAGCCAAAAGTATCACTAGTTTTTATGTATTGCTAACTGGCAGACAGACTCTAAGTTGGTCCCTTTGATCCACCTGATATTCATGATATCCTCCTCATATTTAATCTCTTGTGTGATCCCCTTTCCTTGAGTGTGAGCAGGACCTGTGACTTGCTTCTAACAAGAAGAAGAATACAATGAAGATGATGAATATATGGAATTACATAATATTATAACATCCTTTTTGCAAAGAAACTGTCTTCCTTACTGCCTTTGCAGAAGCAAGTGAATATGTTGGTAAGATCTATGTGGCAAGGAACAAAGAGTGGCCTCCAGCCAAAACCCAGCAAGAACTGAGGCCCTCAATCTAACATTCCACAAGGAACTGAGTTCTACCAATAACCACATGAGCCTGGAGGCAGATCCTTCCCCAATCAAGCTTCAGATGAGACTGCAGACCCAGCTGACATCTTTTTTTTTTTTAATGTCTGTAGATTCTTAAACTTTCTTTCATTTTTTTAAATTTTAATTTATTTATTATCATTTTTTTTTTACATTCTAAGATGTTGCAGAGCAGTTGGGAGAGGGGGACGGGGTGAAAGGAGAAGGAAGAGGGGTATTGTTGAGGCCCATGGAACCCCCTCATTCAAGCAGGGGAGCCCAGGGCACTTCCAGCAGTGGCTCAGTCATGGCTGGGCTTGATGCAGATTTTGGGGGGGGTATGGCTGAGACCCTCAGCCCCCACCCACCCACCCTGGGAGCCTGGGACACTTCCAGCAGCTGCTCAGTGGTCATTGCTGGGCTGGATGTGGACATTGTGGGGCATGGTTGAGGCCCTTGGCCTCCCTCCCATGTCCCCAGCTTGGTGGGCTTGATGCAGATTTGGGGGGGGGTATGGCTGAGACCCTCAGCCCCCACCCACCCACCCTGGGAGCCTGGGACACTTCCAGCAGCTGCTCAGTGGTCATTGCTGGGCTGGATGTGGACATTGTGGGGCATGGTTGAGGCCCTTGGCCTCCCTCCCATGTCCCCAGCTTGGGAGCCTGGGACACTTCCGGCAGCAGCACAGTGGTCATCAGTGGGCTGGATGCAGATGTTGGGGGGGTGGCTGAGGCCCCCAGCTGACATCTTGATTGCAGCTTTGTGAAGCTGAGGACCAGAGCACCCAAGCTAAAACACACCCAGACTCCTGACCTACAGAAACTGTGAGATGATAAATGTGTGTTATTTTAAGCTGCTAAGTTTGTGGTAAAATTGTTACACAGCAATAAACAACTAATATGCTAACAATAATCTTGTGTTGGCTTATTGGCTCTTAGTCCTAAGAATTTGGCTGTTTATCTTGAATAAGTTCTTACTAATAAACCATGTGATTTGAAAATTATTGAATTTGTTGTCACCTTTTAAAACCCTGTTATAGTGAATATAGGCTACCAGACTATCCAAAAAGTTTTCCACCAACATACAACTCCTTGGAGGAGTGATAAGAGAGATCCTGACAGTGGCCAGGTCTCAGGGAGCACTAGAGAAGTCCTACTGTGCCTGGCGTAGGTCAGAATCAACTTCAAAACAGAAGGAAATATTTGGTTCCTTGGGCTCCATTTTCCTTATACCTGAGCTTCAGAAGAAATTAGAGAAAGCCAGAAGTGTAAGTAATGGTTGGCTAAAAAGCCATGATTTGAAGCAAAGGAGGAATGAGATTAAAAGAGAATCGTATGGGCTGGCCCGGTGGCGCACTGGATAGTGCGCCGCTTGGGAAGTGCGGCGGCGCTCCCGCCCGAGGGTTCGGATCCCACATACAGACCGGTTCCCGCTCGCTGGCTGAGCGAGGCGCGGGAGCAACACCGAGGGTTGCGATCCCGTTGCCGGACACGGAAAAAGACAGAAGACAAAAAAAAAAAAGACAATCGTATTCCTGAAAAATTGGTGAGACTACAACGCAGTGACCAAAACTGGGGAGAACTCAGGACTTCAGCCTGAACATAAACCTATCTGATAAAGGGTAGTTGTCATAGAATTGACAAGAGGAACAGTATCATGCTAATTGGTGTAATTCCCTTAATAATGAAAGAAATGGGTTATAACATTCATTATGAAATGACTTTACTGAAATCTGTTGTAAGCACCCACGCAGCCTGGATGAGCATATAACATAGGCCTTTACTCCATGCTCAAGTCATATCCTCTGACACATAAATGGTTGGTGTGCATGTGGATGGGTAACAGTTTGAGGACTCAGGAGTGACTCTTTCCACCCTTGAATTCATTCTGCTCAACTCCTTGACAGGTATGGGCTCTTTGATACTGGCTCATGAGTCTTCCTCTCATAGTCATCTGTCTCGGGCTGGTGGGGATAAATCTCCTCTTACAGGGCCCCTCAGTCCCTTTAGCTCCCCAATGCACCCTCCCCAGTGTCTTTTCTTTTCTTCACCTCAGCCTCCAACACATTTTTCAGTTGTTCTCCCCCATATGTTTCCTCAATAGATGAGAAGAGAGGAATCTGGGCGTGAGAAAAGTGTGAGAAGGAGGGATAAGAGGGTCTCTCATTGTATCTCTGGGGGGCTGAGTCCTCTCACAGATAGAGGTGACCTCCTCTTAGAGACATTATTCCTTTGATCAAATAGCATTCACTTCTCTTACCCTGGACTTCACTCTGTTGTCCACATACCATACCATGGAAACTGCTGGAGACTGGAAGAAGCAAAAGGCCATCCAGCCACAGTCTCCACCTACCTGTTTAAGCTGACCAAAGGATGAGTTCCACTTCTTCCTCACCACCAACAGAAAATACTGGGGAAGGAGTGAGGTCTCTTACTGTGTGGGATGCAGCCAGGAGAATCTAGCCACTTGAAGAGCATCCACTGTGTTTGTGCCCACCTTATTTCATGGGTCATCAAAAAAGGTAGAGGATTTCTGAGTGTCCCCTGTATGGAAATATCACTGCTTCTTCATTTCAGAGACCCACCACCTCACACCCCCTTTCCTAGCACAGAGGTACTCAGACTTTGCTCTCTCCTTCCCCAACTTTCCTCCAAGAAGTACCCTCCTCCTCATGTTCAGCCTACCACCCACCCCTAGATAGGGGAGAAAAGGGGAATGAGGCTCCTCTTCAGTCTTATCTTGAGTGCAACCAATGTAGCATCTAATGGTAGCAAAGTCAGTGGGATGGGTCCCTTCCCCAACACCTTCTTGATGGATTGAAGGTCATTGCTCTGAAGTCCTGTCACGAACTGAATTGTGTCCCCTTAAAATTCATATGTTGAAGCCTTAACTCCCAATACCGCTATATTTAGACATAAAACCTTTTAAAAAGCAACTGAAGTCATAAGGGTGGGGCCCAAATCCAATAGAACTGGTATCCTCATAAGAAGAAGAGATACCAGGAGTGAGATGCACAGAAAAAAAGGCTATGTAAGGGCACAGCAAGAAGGCAACCAGCCATTTGCAAGAGAGGGCTCAAGAGAAAACCAACCTGCCAACACCTTAATCTTGGACTTTTAGTTTCTAGAACTACAAAGAAATAAATGTCTATTGTTTAAGCCACTCAGTCTGTTGGTATTTTGTTATGGCAGCCCTAGCAAACTAATAGAGGTCCAGCTGTATTTTATACACCAGCAAGAATCCTGACTAGTCCACCAACAGCTATGAGATCTCACCAGCCAGACGTCAGTTATTTCAGGCCCACTTGTTTCAAAACAAGATCCAATCTCTGGCCTGCAACTTCTGGCATTAGCCCTGGATGATGTGAAAGTACTTTTTCTATTGCAAATGTTTTGTGCTGGGCTGTGAGTTTGCTAATTTATAACGTTTGGAACTTATCTTTCAGCTCAGTAACATTAAATGTCCCTTCGTTGCCTCCCCCAAAATGAAGGCCAAGGGCTCTACTAAAACCTCCAGCAAAGAACAAGAAAGGCAGAGATTTGGTTCCTAATGGCACTGTATTAGTCCATTTTGTGTTGCTGTAACAGAATACCTGAAATTGGGTGATTTATAAAGAAAAAAAAAATGTATTGCTTACAGTTTCTGGGACTAGGAAATCCAAAGCCCATCTGGTGATGGCGACAGTGACCCAGGGGTCTCACATTGCAACATGGCGAAAGCAGAGAGAGCAGAGAGCAAAAGCAGATTCTCCTCTTCTTTTAAAGCCCTCAGAACCACACTCCGACCACCATTTTTAATCCATTCACCACTTCATGGTCCTACAGTCCAATCACCCCTTCAGGGCTCCACCTTTCGATTACCATAATAGGATTTCCCACCCTCTTAACAGTCACAGTGGGGGCTNGTTTTTAATCCATTCACCACTTCATGGTCCTACAGTCCAATCACCCCTTCAGGGCCCCACCTTTCGATTACCATAATAGGATTTCCCACCCTCTTAACAGTCACAGTGGGGGCTAAGTTTCTAATACATAAAACTTGGGAGACAATTCAAGCTTCAATGTGTTTTGGGGGGACATAAGTCAATCCACTACAGGCACCATATGTATGCACTAGGACACCCAGATTTGGACTCCATTGTCTTTCTAGTCCAGATGGAAATTTCCTAGCATATTATTAATAAGTGAGGTTGTGGGTTTTGTATCATCTTGGAGATGATACAAAATAGTTGTAAATATTTTTAATCCCTAATAATTTAAATATTTCCCATTAAAACAGACCCTCTCTCTCTTCCACTTGGCCGTAAGGATTCAAACAGGGGACCAGTGAACTGAAAAATATTTTCACAAATCTAAAATGAAGACTCTCTAGTCCTACATGGAAAATAAATCAATGAAATGAAGAGCTTCTCGTCCTATGTGTAGTCCTATGCACATACTAAAATTACCTTGCTCAAATTTTAGATGTACAGTTGCAAGGAAAAAAATTCAGAGCTTTCTTTTTTTTTTTTTTTTTTTTTGTCCTTTTTGAGCCCAGCCACACCGCGCTCAGCCAGTGAGTGCTGTGAGCGCACCAGTCATCCCTATACAGGATCCGAACCCGCGGCTCCCAGCGCCGCACTCTCCTGAGTGCGCCATGGGCTCGGCCCCAGAGCTTTCTAACTCTAAATTCTATTCTGAATTATTTCTAAGTAGATTTCCTCTGTGAGCAATAATTTTCAATGAATGAATTGTTTACAAGGGTCACGTTTTGACTAACCACAATCTGCCTTTGGGCTAACAAATTGCATCATAATTACATTTGGATGCATCAAAATCATTACCCAGCACCCTTGGAACCATGGGGTATTTCTTCTAAGCCAGCAGTAACTATTGTCTGAGTGCTGAATTTATTTCTAGAGCACACCATAAATGAATGATTTTTATTTGCCTTCGCTAGAGCGAGGGTTTCATGATGCTGAACAAGGTTTGTTCTTTCAACTTGTTTTCCAGCTCACAAAAGGTTCCACAAGAACATGGAGTTTGGGGATGGCTCCTCCACTCTTAATACATTTCAAAAACCCTCACCCACATCTTGACTCCTCAACAGGCCACTGTGCTCACTGGTGGGAGGGAAAATCTTTTTCCATTAGGATTTTCCCTCTTCTTTATACCCTATGGCCAGCCAGTCTCCTTAAGCCCCTTTATCCCCTCCCCTCTGGGCTCTTGTTCTTGGGTTTTCCTCTCCCATTCAGTTCCATTTGTTTCCAGGAGAAAGAAAAGAGATGGAGAATGAGTCTTTCCAATGATGAGTCAAGTGTCTACAGAACACCGAGACTTTTCTGAGCATCAAGATTGAACTCCTCTTAGGGTATCTTCTGAGTGTTATGCCACATATCCCTGCCTCTTCCTCCACCTCAAATGAGTACCAAGTGCCACCCCTCTTTTCTTACTCTAGCCATGACTCGGGATGGAAAAATAAAATCTAAAAAAAAAAAAAACCCTACATCAAACTCACTAGAATTTATAGAGCACTTACTACATGCCAGACACTGTGGTAAGTGCCTTAGAAACATTATGTCAATTACATCTCACAAACAACCTTATTATTCCCATTTTACAGGTAAGGATATTGAAACATAGGGACCACACAGCTAGTAAGTGGCAAGCCAAGGTTTGAATGCCAGTTTGAGGTTACTGTTGTGCTCTGCAAACAGGATGTACGATAGCCAAGAACTGTAATCCAATATTGGAACTTAGACTCTCCGGAGTTACAAATCAGGGAGAGAAGATCTGGAAGTAGAGTCAGATATTTTCTTATTAGTCTAAGACAGGTATTCTCAACCAGAAGTGATTTGCCCCCCAGGGGACATTTGGCAATGTCTGGAGACATTTTTGGTTGTCACAACTGTGGACTGTTACTGGCACCTAGTGGGTAGAGGCCACGGGAGCTGATACACGTCCTACAATGAACAAGATCCCCGCACCTCACAACAAAGAATTACCCAGTCCAAAGTGTCAACAGTGCCAAGGTCCAGACACCAGCTCTAGGGGTTGGTCTAGTTGGCATTATTTCCCTCCCTCTCCCAATCCCATTCTTTTTCATGGATTTTGATTCATTATGTCCATTTTAAGTCTTGTTTTATGTTGACCTTTTACTGTGAAGGACACCAAATTTTTTCAGGAAGCAGGGAGAAAGTGGCTAAAGGACAAACTGACT
>NW_007737732.1:15312-17912 GCF_000696425.1 Galeopterus variegatus | reverse complement strand
AGAGTCAGATATTTTCTTATTAGTCTAAGACAGGTATTCTCAACCAGAAGTGATTTGCCCCACAGGGGACATTTGGCAATGTCTGGAGACATTTTTGGTTGTCACAACTATGGACTGTTACTGGCATCTAGTGGGTAGAGGCCACAGGAGCTGATACACGTCCTACAATGAACAAGATCCCCCCACCTCACAACAAAGAATTACTCAGTCCAAAGTGTCAACAGTGCCAAGGTCCAGACACCAGCTCTAGGGGTTGGTCTAGTTGGCATATTTCCCTCCCTCTCCCAATCCCATTCTTTTTCATGGATTTTGATTCATTATGTCCATTTTAAGTCTTGTTTTATGTTGACCTTTTAATGTGAAGGACACCAAATTTTTTCAGGAAGCAGGGAGAAAGTGGCTAAAGGACAAACTGACTTTCAAAGACTCTCCTGAGGGATAGCACCCTGCTTGGAACATAATGCTCTGCAGGCACTATTTCGAGAACAGTGACCCAGCAGGCCCACCGTCTGCCATTTACACACCCATCACTCTCAGGGCCAGTGCTTCCTGGAATCCTGACCCAAGATCAGGCAGGAAGAGTGGTTACCCTGGAACGTGCTGTTGCAATGAGAAATCTTGAAAGGAAAAAAAAATAAAAAAATAAAAACAACAAACCTGTAAACTGATTCCAGCTTTAAATGCTTTCCACTAATTATAAGTCAAGAGAAAGTGGAATAATTTCCACCATACTCATACGGCATGTTCTGTGGGGTTTACAGGAACGGAAGAAGCAAGATGGAGAAAATGCATTGTATCGTTCTGTGGCTTTGAAATCAAAGCCTAAGTAGTCAGAAGATAAATTCAACAGGCTTCAATAATAAAACCTATGTCCCAACCAAGCCCATATTGAGCAAGCCCTAAAAGTCAAAGAATGATAAGGCAACTTTAATAGAGAACATCTTTGTTTACATTACCGGACTCACACATAAACTTTGAAAGCATGCTATCAACTGAAGAAAATATTTTAATTGGCCTTTAAAATGTTCTTATAGGAGCAAAATCAACTTGTTTAAAGTGTTGCCTGGCTGGTCTCTGGTTTTGGCAGCTCATTACACTCTTAACGCTATAAGAATTATTAATCATTATGTCAGTTTCTCTAAAAACCATTCCAGATTTTATCCAATGCTGGATAAAGGTTATTTATACCTTAGAATGTTCTCAACTGCTTCATGTCAAAGGAAAATATGGAATGAGTTATAATTATTACCTCATTTAATATCTTTTTAAAATTATAATGTTTTGGCAAATGGTGCTCATGTATTTCTTTGAGCCTGGGATGCCTTTTATCCCCTTCCCAGTCTCCCCAAATTCTCCTATCATTCAATGCCTAACTCAGAAACCACTTTCCCCATAAACCTATCCCTGACTCTCCAAGAGCATTAACCAAACGTGCCTCTTTGCTCCTAATTACACCTGTCTTCACTAAGCACTTGTAGTGTCCATTTTGCTTTGCATTATAGTTATTTGTCCATGTCTGTCTTCCTGAATTAGAACACCTTCAGTGGAAGAGACGGCACCGTATTCATTTTGCATCCCAGGAAACTGACGGGGTGTCTGGAATTAGTAAGCATCCAATAATGATCAATTAAGTTGCATGAAATCATATGAGTTTTATCAGATAGAAACTATTTTTCAGTTTGTTCTCTTGGTTTGTTTGAAGACATTTGCTCATTTCAATAATCGGGAGACCCAAACCTCAATCAGTTGGAACAAGTAGTCCTAGCAACTTCTCTGCTGTAGACTTAATTTTGAGTTCCAGTTGGTGCCAGGAAATAAGCAANGAAACACAGAGCTCAGTAAGGACATAGAATTGACCTCACATAAAGAAATGTAGGAGCTTTTTCCCCCCCCTTTTTCTTCTTTTTTCTTTTTTATTTCCCCCCGTTTTTCTTGTTTGTATTTCCCCCCTCATTCTTATTTTTTTCTCCCTTTTTTCTTTATCTTTTATCTTTACAAGCCCCTGTGTTGAGAGGTGACTTTCAATAGATCATGTGGAAGAAGCTGCCTTGCTACAAACAAAACCCTGACCCAGAAGCAGGTTGTCTACAAATGGTATAGCACCAGTGCCCCACAAATGTGTGTGTGTGATGGGCAAAGGGGCAGCCAAATGTAGGAGCATGTTAATAGAAGTTTCTACCTTTTTTATATCTAAAAATCCAAAAGATTGAAAAAAATGTTTAAACAGAAAATATTCACCCAGAATGTGCCCTAGGTGGGCAAGGAGAGTTTGTTTTTAGGAAAGAAAAAGACTATCCTAGTAACTACATTTCAAATAATGCACAATATGCCACTGAGATAGCATAAATAATGCAGATCAGGATCACCAACCATGCATGGAAGAGTCACTTATTAGATTAATCCAAAGACAAGGATCATCTCTGGGAAAGTCCCAGCTGTGACGCTGTACTGGCATTCTGCACCAGACTCTCCATGGTTTCTATACGAGAGCCAGGGCCCCACCAATCTAGTTTGATTTTATTTTCCTGTGACCTGATATGGAATGCCCTGTAGCAGGAAAACTACTTCCAGGCTGCAATTTGTGGCTAGGATTCTTGCTT
>NW_007737732.1:13098-14267 GCF_000696425.1 Galeopterus variegatus | reverse complement strand
GGAATGCCCTGTAGCAGGAAAACTACTTCCAGGCTGCAATTTGTGGCTAGGATTCTTGCTTACAAATATCAAGAATGGTACACATTTTTCTGAAGCTGCAAGTTCATTTTTATAGGGAAGAAAACCGGTATTAAGTTAGGAGTAGATTCCCAGGTTTTCCTTACCATTTGCATTCTTCAACCTGCAATGCTGGTTAGAAACCCACAGACCTGGGTTCTAGGCTTTTCACAACTTGCATAAGTATTGGCAAACTACTTAACTTCTCAGAGTCAGTTTTCTCATCATCAAAATAAAAGAGGTTGACAAGGTTATCCCAAAGATCCACTCCAAATCTGGAGGTCAGTAACTTATTTGATTTTAAGTTCAGATGTCTCAGGTTCCTCCTGGAGTATATTATCAAAATATCTGGAGAATCAAACATACCAACTAAAAACTGTTGCCAACATTAGGACATGCTTATACACATAACCATTCAGACTTCCCTTGAAATTTGTAAATTAAATTAACAAATTATATTTTGTTATTCCACCTCTCTAGTGATATAATGATCTCATACAAACATTACAAAGATCAATAAGAGTAAAATATTTCCCTACTTCAAATCTATTTATGAAGGCATAGTATTATTTCCTTTGTTCCTAAATTATGTATTCCTAAGTGGTGTGTAGCATTTAAAGATGAGTATCTTTGTAATATTAAGTTACTTTTGACAAGAGTATCTCTTCAACTTATTTTCAAGATGCATCTAAATTTAGGTCATCTTGTTCTGAATAAAAAATTTCAAGAAGAAAACATGGCAGAAAAGAATCTTACAAATAGAAACTGATACAATCCACAAAGGAAGAGCTTTGCTTCAATGATGGGAAAATTTAGGTTATAACGAAAGCAGACCTTCAGGCAAAACTCATATCAATTCCCTTTTAATTATTTAACTTTTATTTAATATTTTACAAACTTGTAGAACCAAAAGTAACATTACAGAGGATCTAATGCAACCCTCTTATTTTGGAGATTAGGACATTAAGGCCATGGTCTACGGCTGGGGCAAGTGGGTGACTGGTATTGCCATTTACCGAAATTGGGAGGAAGCAGTTGAAGATGTTCTGGGGGTTTGCAGGGGGAGGCGATGAGTTGAGAGTTTGCACTTGTTGAGATTGAGATGCCTGCAC
>NW_007737732.1:9294-11558 GCF_000696425.1 Galeopterus variegatus | reverse complement strand
AACATGAGTAGAATCTCATATCCCTTCTATGGGCAGCCTGGCCGAAGGCAAGACTTACACATCTTTTAACACAAAAGTAGATGCAGCAGGGCCAGCAACTTTTCTGTCTGGTGGTTCAGCTGCACTCGCTCCCCTCACGGGAGACAGATCAGGTGCAATTCAGAAAATTCTTCCCCACAAGTAGGCTACTGTGTATAATCCTATTGAGAGAAGCTCACACAAGTGTGATAAGAGTAGGGGAAGGACTGTGCACTGTGGTTATTCTTTTATTATTGAACACATTTTTCACTAACATTTATTCATTTGGTTTTCTGTAAGCATTAGGTGTATCCGTTAGAATATTTTTGATGCAAGTCACAGAATTTCCCATTTGAAGTAGCTCAAACAATAAGACATCTTGTGATAGGGCAAGGCAGGGTTCTTTAATTCAGTGGATAAACATTGTCACCAAGGACTCTAGTGCCTTCTATATTTCAGTTTTGTCCTCCTCAGCATGTCACATGACTCCCTTTATTGTCAAAACATGGCTGCAGCAGCATCGGCCAAAAGCTCCAGACAAAACAATATCCAGAGAAGGCAAGTTTCTTCCTGTGTCTCAATTGTTTTTGGCAAGGAAATCCCCAGAAGGTCCCCAAATGACCTCTTCTCAGGTCCTATTGGCTAGATTAGTCACATGCCCATGCCTAAATCAATATCTACAAGAGGAATGGGCCCACCATTACTGTCTTAGACCAATCATAACCACACCCAGGGGTCCACAGAGGTTGTCACCTACCCTGAGCTCATGTGAAGGTGACACCAGGACAAAACCAAGCCTCTTCCCTCAAGGAAAAGGGGGTGGGCTGGCCCAGCGAAGGCAAACAACTGTCACAGTGAATTAACACATTTGGTAGGGGAGGGGGCCTGGTCACAAATGAAGGACTTTTGTTATTAGAGTATAAACCAGTCTTGACCTCCCAAAGATGAAAGATAAGGTCCCCAAACAGTGCTTGATTTCAAAGAGATTTTCAAAAGCCTAGCTAGTGAATTCATTTATTTATTCAACAAATTTAATGAGGATTTTGTATCTTATGAGACACCGTTAAAGTTCTAAAGAAAATTTCCCGAATCTAAATAACTCTTTACTTATGAACAAGATCTCTAAAATCCCATGAGAACCTTTATTTATTTATTTATTTATTTTACCTTTTTGTCTTTTTTCGTGACCGGCAATGGATTGCAACCCTCAGTGTCGCGCCCGTACCNGGTTTGCAGGGGGAGGCGATGAGTTGAGAGTTTGCACTTGTTGAGATTGAGATGCCTGCACCACATCCAGGTAGAGATGTCCAGAATACAGATGGATGCACAGGTCTCATACTCACGAGATTTGAAATATGTGTGTGCCGTGTGTGTGTGTGTATAAAACATTGAAATATATGTGTGTGTGTAAAATTCTCAGTATGTGAACAGCAAACTTTAGCCATAACCATGGATGAGAGATTAATAAATAGAATACAAAGGAGACAGAAAAAAAATCCAAGTGTCAGAATAAAAACCCAGAGAATGAGGCTCCATGGAAGTCAAAAAATGATACTTGTTTCCACAACGTCAGATTCTTCTGAGAAGTCCAACAAGAAAGACAGTAAAGGGTGTTGGAATTTAGTGACATAATGGTCATTGCTGGCATTAACATGAGTAGACTCAGTGGAGTGATGGATATAGATGCCAGATTATAAAACATTGAGTGGTGAACAGGAGGGAAGAAAATGGAGACCAAGGGTACACAACTCTTTCGAGTGAGTACTGAGGACAAGAAATGGAGCGATGCTGGAGAGCAAAGTGAGGTGGAGGGAGGATGTTATAAAGATGAGAGAGACTGTTGAGAAGTGGTTGGAAAGGATCCAGTACAGAGGTAGAAATCGGAGAAGTAAGGGGAAAAGAAGAGGCAAAACGTAAAGATGCAATATCCTCTAAAGAACATTGGCAGAAAAGGCTTCAGAAGAGGGATTACAGGGCCTATTTCTTTAAATTCTTGAGGGGACTGGGTCCCTGTTTTATTCAAGGAATGGGAAGAAAACTACAAATGGTGGTATAGCAAAGATGACAATGTCAAGAAGAATTTGTAGCCTTCTGGGAGTTTCCAAGGTGACATCTCAAGACTAGGGACAGAGTAAACAGCCTGGATTAGATTACAGTTTCTTTTCAGAACTAAAGGCATGAAGAAAACATGAGTAGAATCTCATATCCCTTCTATGGGCAGCCTGGCCGAAGGCAAGACTTACACA
>NW_007737732.1:8670-9240 GCF_000696425.1 Galeopterus variegatus | reverse complement strand
CTAAATCAATATCTACAAGAGGAATGGGCCCACCATTACTGTCTTAGACCAATCATAACCACACCCAGGGGTCCACAGAGGTTGTCACCTACCCTGAGCTCATGTGAAGGTGACACCAGGACAAAACCAAGCCTCTTCCCTCAAGGAAAAGGGGGTGGGCTGGCCCAGCGAAGGCAAACAACTGTCACAGTGAATTAACACATTTGGTAGGGGAGGGGGCCTGGTCACAAATGAAGGACTTTTGTTATTAGAGTATAAACCAGTCTTGACCTCCCAAAGATGAAAGATAAGGTCCCCAAACAGTGCTTGATTTCAAAGAGATTTTCAAAAGCCTAGCTAGTGAATTCATTTATTTATTCAACAAATTTAATGAGGATTTTGTATCTTATGAGACACCGTTAAAGTTCTAAAGAAAATTTCCTGAATCTAAATAACTCTTTACTTATGAACAAGATCTCCAAAATCCCATGAGAACCTTTATTTATTTATTTATTTATTTTCCCTTTTTGTCTTTTTTCGTGACCGGCAATGGATCGCAACCCTCAGTGTCGCGCCCGTACCGGACCGGGA
>NW_007737732.1:5054-7700 GCF_000696425.1 Galeopterus variegatus | reverse complement strand
TTTTTTTTTTTTTTTTTTTTTTTTTTTTTTAAAGATGACCGGTAAGGGGATCTCAACCCTTGGCTTGGTGTTGTCAGCACCACGCTCAGCCAGTGAGCTAACCGGCCATCCCTATGTGGGATCCGAACCCGTGGCCTTGGTGTTATCAGCACCGCACTCTACCGAGTGAGCCACGGGCCGGCCCCTGAGAACCTTTATTTTAAAAAATAAATGTTTAAGCTTGAAAATATTCTCAGAAGCACAAAAATAAAATTATCCTAAACCTTTTTTTCTTATTACTTTTAATTGACAAAAAATATATATGTTTATGGAGTGCAAAATGATGTTTTGAAATACGTATACATTGTGGAATGGCTGAATCAAGCTAATTAACATATGCATTACCTTACGTACTTATTTATTTGTGGTGAGAGCACTTACACTTTCCTCTCATAGCAATTTCAAAGTACACCAATAGAACTCTTGAAGTCATTTCTCCTGTCTGAAGTTTTCTATCCTTTGACCAACATCTCCACAGTCCTGTTCCCTCCCCACCCCCATCCCTGGTAACCACCATTTTGCTCTCTGATTCTATGTGTTCAACTTTTTTAGATTCCACGTATAAGTAAAATCACACAGTATTTGTTATTCTGTGCCTGGCTTATTTCACTTAACAGAGTGTCCTCCAGGTTCATCCACGTTGTCACAAATTACAGAATTTCCTTCTTTTTAATGTTAAATAGTATCCCGTTGTGTCTATATGCCACATTTTTTTTTTACCCATTCATCTGTTGATGGATACTTAGGTTGATTCCATATCTTGGCTATCATAATAATCTTGCAATGAACACGGGAATGTAGACTTCTCTCTCCACCATGCTGATTTCATTTCCTTTGGATATTTACCCAGAAGGGGGATTGCTGGATCATATAGTAGTTCTATTTTTGTCCTAAAACTCTAGGTTTTTAATAATTTTCTTAAATATCAAAATTTCAAAGGGAAGAAGGAAACTTTCACTGAAATCTGCAGGAAAAAGATGTGATGAGAGAAGTTTTATGTGTTTGCCAGACTTATCTCAATACTATCCATCTTTTGCCTTCAGCTGTCTCCCTCTTCTCCGCAATACTTCCTCTCACATCTCTCATTCATTCTTCTCTTCCCTCATTGCTATTCTTTCCCTACCCTTTACTATGCGTCATAATGATTTCGTGCCATTTTCTCTCTTCTGTGACTCTCTCCCATTTTTCCATATCTCACTATCATTTCCTTCTTTTTTGCTCTCTGTCCTCATTTGTCCCCCTATATCAAGTAGTGCAAATGACCTTAGATGTGAAAAGCCTTTTACTACTGAAGAAACATTTTTCACATATATTATCTCATTTAATGCATTCAAGATGGCCTTTCCTACACATCTAGGCCTCAGCAAAGATGGATGAAAGGCTGAGACCACCTTCTCTCCACCCAGTCTTTTATCATTTAATAGTCTAACCTGAGCCTTTTTACATGTTACTTGCTTCCAAGAGGGAAAAATTAGAGGTTGCAAGGCTTCTTAAGGCCTTGGCCCAGAAATCACACATAATGACTTCTGCCCATTCTATTAGCTAATGCAAATCTCAAGTTTGGCCCAGATACAAAGAGAAGAGAATCAGACCCCACCTCTTGATAGGAGGAGCAGGAAATGGACATATAGGATGGGACAGACAGTTGCAGACATTTTTGCACTAATCTATCACAGTTCAGAGAATTCAATGAAACTTCAAAATTGCCATTTATAAAGCAGCCACATTTTAGAAATAGCAAGTTGAGAACGAACCTTCATGTTGTCTAGAACCAATGAGCAGAACAGAATAGAATATCCAGGAAAAAGCACAAATACATAAGGGTTTTTAATACATAAAATATTAGAATTTCAAATCAGTGGGAGTAAAGATGAACATTTCTTCATTGAAATTTTTGTGAAGATCATTGTAAATTCACATGCAGTTATAAAATATAATAGAGAAAGTTCCCTCATATACTTTTCCCAGTATAATATCACAACCAGGATGTTGACATTGACATAAGCCACCAATCTCATTCAGATTTCCCTAGTTTTAATTGTACTTGTGTTTGTGTGTGTGTGTGTTTGTGTAGTTTAATTACAATTTCATTACCTATGTAGGCTTGTGTATACACAACCACAGTCAATATTCTGAAGAGTTTCCATACCACAAGTATCCCTCATGTTGTTTGTATATAACCATGTTCACCTCCTTACCCACCCCCTTTAATATCCACAGCCAAAGGCAACCACTAATCTATCCTCCAGTTTTAAAATTTTGTCATTTCAAAATGTTATGTAAGGGAAATTATATAGTATGTGTTCTGAATGGAGTTGTGATGGTTAATTTTAGATGTCAACTTAACTAAATTAAGGAATACCTAGAAACCTGGTAAAGCATTATTTTGGGTCTGTCTATGAAAGATGTCAACTTAACTAAATTAAGGAATACCTAGAAACCTGGTAAAGCATTATTTTGGGTCTATGAGGGTGTTTCTAGAGGTGATTAGCATGTGGGCCTGAGTGGATAAGATGGGAAAGATCTGCCCTCAATATGGGTGGGCACCATCCAATCTTCTGGGGGCCCAGAGAGAACAAAAACAGAGGAAAATGCAAGTCTCTCTCT
>NW_007737732.1:3853-4672 GCF_000696425.1 Galeopterus variegatus | reverse complement strand
TGATGTCAACTTAACTAAATTAAGGAATACCTAGAAACCTGGTAAAGCATTATTTTGGGTCTATGAGGGTGTTTCTAGAGGTGATTAGCATGTGGGCCTGAGTGGATAAGATGGGAAAGATCTGCCCTCAATATGGGTGGGCACCATCCAATCTTCTGGGGGCCCAGAGAGAACAAAAACAGAGGAAAATGCAAGTCTCTCTCTCTATCCACTGGAGCTGGGATACACTCTTCTCTTCTGTCTGTGGACATCAGAACTCCAGGTTCTTCAGCCTTTGGGTTCCAGGACTTACACCAGTGGTAGGTACCTCCGGTCTTTTAGGCCTTTGGCCTCAGACTGAGAATTATGCCATCGACCTGCCTGGTTCTAAGGCTTTTGGACTTGGACTGAGCTATGCTACTAGCATCCCAGTGTCTAGTAGACCTTGCAGATGGTCTATCGCAGGACTTCTCAGCCTTCATAATCGTGTGAGCCAATTACCTCAATAAATTCCCTTTCATATACCTATATGCATAGCCAATTGGTTCTGTCGCTCTGGAGAACCCTGACTAATATAGTATGTAACCTTTGGGGACTGGCTTTTTCCACTCAGCATAATGCCCTAGAGATCCATCCAAGTTGTTGTGTGCATCAATCATCCATTTCTTTCTATTACTGAGTAATATTTATGGTACAGATTTGCCACAATTTGTTTAACAATTCACCAATTGAAGGGAATCAGGACTAATTCCACTTTTGGCTATTAGAAACAAAACTTCGGGGCTGGCCCGTGGCTCACTCGGTAGAGTGCGGTGCTGATAACACCAAGGCCACGGGTTC
>NW_007737732.1:0-3044 GCF_000696425.1 Galeopterus variegatus | reverse complement strand
AAAAAAAAAAAAAAGAAACAAATCTTCTATAAACACTCATCAACAGATCTTTGTATGAACATATGTTTTCATTCCTCTGCAATGAATGTCCAAAAGTGCAATTGCTGGGTCCTATGGTGATTGCAGGTTTAGTTCTATCAGAAATTACCAAACTTCTTCAGAGTGGTTGTACCATCTTACATTCCCACCAGCTATGTGGGAGTTGTTGAGATTCTCTGCATCCTTGCCAGCATTTTGTGTTCTCACTATATTTTAGCCATTCTGATAGGTGTGTAATAGTATCTCACTGTGGTTTAAATTTGCATTTTCCTAATGGCTAACAGCGTCGAATATCTTTTCATGTGCCTGTTTGCCATCTTCATGTCTTCTTCACTGAAATGTTTATTCATGCCTTTTGCCCTTTTCTAATTGTTTTTTTTTTACTTGAGTTTAGTTGAGTTTTGACAGTTTTTTATATATTCTAGATATAAGCCTTCATTGGATATTTGCAAATATTTTTTTCCAGTCTATAATTGGTCTTCTCATTCTCATCACACAGGCTTTCACGGAGTCAAAGTTTTTCATTTTAACGAGGTCCAATTTATTAATTTTTCCTTTTATGCATCATGCTTTGGTATTCAGGCTAAGAACTCTTTGAAAAATCAACTTTATTTCAGTTTTAAGATGGGCTTTTTAATAAGTACTTTTGCCACTTCTCCAGGGTAACCTTTGGAAAATATACAATTCATTGCAAATCCACACCTGACACCATAACCAGAAAAACTTGAAATGAATTAAAAATGTAGATATGAAAAAAAAAATGAAATGTTCCAAAATAATACATAAGTGAGTTTATGGGCATAAGAGAATACGAAATGAATAAAAGGGGCAAAGGAAGTGGCAGTTATGGGATTTAAGAAAAAAATACAAATGGCCCTTAGACATGCAAAGAGATTCCAATCTTTCTCAAAATAAGATAAAAACAAATTAAAACTACACTTAAGTCTCAGCCTTTCATACCAGCTTGTCAATAGTTAAAGTTTAGCCACATATTCTGTTGGCAAGTGCTTCAATATTTAAACAAAGCGATGGCACTCTCAAACGGGGTGACTATTTACAAAGGAAATACATACAAAGATGCAGTTTAAGGGAAACCAACAGGCATAGAAACTAGAAAAAGCTGAAAGCCATAACCACCATTAAGCTTGAAGGAGCAAGAAGAGGAAGTGATTACCAGAACCCAGAGAAGGCAGAAGTATAAGACAAAGATGAGGTGTTTGGTAAAGGGATTCAGTCAACTCACAGCAACCTGGCATGAAAAGGGCAGGACTAAGCACCATGACTTCACTCTCCTTTCTCTCCAACCTCCTTCTCATTCCTTTTATTGGATGAATCCAAAAGGAGGTCACAGGACAAGGAAGTCTCTTGATGCTAGACATTAATATTAGCCTTCCTGGCTGCTCAAAAAACTAAAAATAGAACTACCATATGATCCAGCAACCCCACTTCTGGGTATATACCCAAAGTGAATGAAATCAGTATGTCAAAGAGACATCTGCACTCCTTGTTTGCTGCAGCACTATTCACAATAGTTAAAATATGGAACTAACCTAAGTGTCCGTAGATGGATGAATGGATACATAGAAGTGGTATATATACACTACAAAACTCTATTTAGCCTTTAAAAAGGAAGAAAATTGCATCATTTGCAGCAACCTGGATGACCTGGAGGACATTATGCTAAGTAAAATAAGCCAGGCACAGAAAGACAAATTCTGAATTATCTCACTTACATGCAGAATCTAAAAAACTTGAACTCATAGAATTATAATGATAGAGTTTGGATATGTTTGTTCCCTGAAAGCTCATGTTGAAATTCAGTCCCCAAAGTGGCNATAGAGTTTGGATATGTTTGTTCCCTGAAAGCTCATGTTGAAATTCAGTCCCCAAAGTGGCAGTGTTGGGAGGGTTTGGGTCATGGGAGATGATCCCTCTTGTATAGATTGATGCCCTTCCTCAGGTGAGGTGTGGGGGTGTGAGTGAGCTCTCCCAGGAATGGATTTGTTCCCATGAGAACTGGTTGTTAAAAGAAGCCTGGCACCTGCCCTCTCTCTTTCTTGCTTCCTCTCACCATATGGTCTTGCACCAGTTAGCTGCCTGCTGCCTTTCACCATGAGTGGAAGCAGCCTGAGGCCCACACCAGGCAGCTCCCCAGAACTGTGAGCCAAATAAACTTCTTTTCTTTATAAACTACTCACCCTCGGGTATTTTGTTATAGCAACACACAGACAGACTAATACACAGAGAGTAGAATGGTGTCTACCAGAGGCTGATGGGAGGTGGGGATTGGAGAGATATTGGTCAAAGGCACAAAATTTCAGTTAGAAGAAATAGGGTTTTGAGATCTAGTGCACAGTGGGGTGACCACAGTTAATTAAAATGTATTTCAAAATAGGTAAGAGAATAAACTTCGAATGTCTCACCATAAAAAATGATAGGTGAGTGGGGCAATGGGTATGTTAATTAGCTTTATTTAATCATGCCACATTATGTGTGTGTACATATATATATTTCAAAACACCACATTGTACCCCATAAATATACACAATTATTATGTCAATTTAAAATAATATTCATTTTTTAAAAGAGCATAAAAGTAGGGACCTATTTAGATAAAACAATAATTTTCCAAGCACTATTTTCAGTAATTTTTTTTTATGGTTTGCTATTAAAAGTTGTTTAAAATATTTTTCAAAGATTAGCTCCCCAGGACATAGATCAGTACAAAGAATGCTGAAGAGTGTATTAGGAGGAGCAAATAGAAACTATCCAGCACAGCAAGGCTGTGGGGAACATACCCTCTCCTTATTACTGATGGGAATGCAAAATGGCAAACCCCTATAGAGGGCAATTATCAAAATATAGTTTACTACAGTGCACCTACCCTTTGGCTCAGCAACCCCACTTACGGGAATTTATCCTACAGTTATATCCACACTCATATGAAATGCTGTATGTTCAAGTTATTCATTGCAGCATCATGCCTCATATAAAAAGATTAAAAA
>NW_007737731.1:42121-50360 GCF_000696425.1 Galeopterus variegatus | reverse complement strand
TTGTAACAGCAGCATGACCTACCCTCGGGGCTAGTGAGCATCCAATGAGATGGTGTCTGGAAAAGCGCTACACAAATGGTGGTGGTTTTATGGTTATTTTAGTCAAAGAGCAGAAGCAGCTGGCACCGTAGAGTCTCAGGGATCCTGGCATCACCCTCAGCCCTTCTCCCCTAGGGGGCCATGAGCCTCCTTGGGAAGGAGGCTGCTGACGCCCACACCTCCTCCAGGAATTTAGACCTCTCCGCCCCTAATCCTCTCATCCTTTGGATACAAACAACAAACCCTTCCAGCACCCCCGCGTGAGCCTCCTTGGGAAGGAGGCTGCTGACGCCCACACCTCCTCCAGGAATTTAGACCTCTCCACCCCTAATCCTCTCATCCTTTGGATACAAACAACAAACCCTTCCAGCACCCCCGCACCTCAGATCAACTCCATCAGGAAGCCGGGCTTCTCTTTGTACTACAGCAAACACACGTCTCTTATTCGACACTCCCCGGGGACCCTCTGCGGCAACATACGCACCACTTTGAAGTTGCAAGTGTGTTTAATGCGCAAGGGCCCCGTCTCAGTTCAAGGACGGTATTTTAAGTCCCTGAGAAGATGGGAACAAAGTTTTGATTGCAGAAAGAAACAGATTCTTAACAGACTTGAATGATAAAACATCACAATCTCATCTGAGATTGTAGCAGCCAGCTCTGAAGCGGGAGTAAAGGGAAAAAATTGATTGGGAAGCCTGACTTCTATCCCAGCCGTAAGCCAGATCCCTGATCGAAGCTGGTACCACTTCCTTGACTTGTGACAGGCATGGGACTGAGAGTGCAGGGTGTGGGGCTACTGGGGAGAGTGGGACAGGGAACAAAGCTAACTGAGGTGCAGAGGACTCCAGGACAAGGATGTGGTATGGGGAAATGGCCTCCTCTGAAAGATTACTGCCTGGAGGAGGTGTCACCTAGCCAAATCATAAAAACCCAAAGAGGAGAGAGCTTGTTGCCTGACATGGATTCATTAGTAAGGGCATAGCCATCTTTTCATCTTTTTAAATTAGTTTCATTGTTTCAAAACCAAACCATAAACTTTACTGCAGGTCTAGTGAGGGTCCAGGCTTCAGGGATGAAGAAAAGTGTCAGTCTTCTGAGATATTCTGCAGGAAAGAAATAGAAGGCAGATGGCTCCTGAGATCATGGTCTCCTCATGGATTCTAGAAGGACTTGGCCCAGAACCTGGGTGGAGAACAAACCAAGTGTTACCAAACCAACTTCACCATCTGTGCTGTAGGCAAAGTGACCTAAGAGATGCCTGAACCAGGAGAGGGGCCAGGTTCGGGGGCCAAGGTGATCCTCATGATACCTGGGATTTGGGGAATGCCTATTACTCTGAAGAGGTAAGGCTAGCAATCTGGGCTTATCAGCGAGGAATAGAGGGCAAGATCATTTAGAGGGGTCATCAGGAAGTTTGGGTCTCACCCTGATCTTCAACTTGGCAAAATCAGGAATATAATCCCCTAACACTCCCAGGGATGATCAGTGCTAGGGGGATGTTTCCATTGAGCTAAGAGCATCTTATTCATTTTTGTATCTTCTGGAGACAAGCATAATATATGGCATGTACCAGGCCAATGATCTCAGCCCTGTCTCCTCATTAGATCAACCTGGGATGCTTTATAAAAATACCTGTGCCTGGGAGCCACTCCCAGAGCCTCTGAATTAATAGGTCTGGGAATAGGTGGGGCATGAGTGTTTTTTACAACTCCCCAGGTGATCTAAAGTGAAATCGAGGCTATTATCCATAGCACCATGTTATCAGTGAATGGCAGCTGAGTGCCAATACCTCATCACGATGACAGTGTCCCCTGTAGGACCATGGGCACTGGCCATTGGGTCGGGCTGATGAACAGATCGGCTCAGGAAGCCAAATTTTATCCATCTGAAGGCTCTTTGGTGAGCCTAACAGCAGCAAAGGGAAATGGGCTGTTACTGAAACAATCTGCACAACAAACCACTATAGCTGGTGTGTTATCCTCTTATTCCTGATAAATTCTGCTTAGAGTTCTGTTATGCATATCTCTCCATTTTATGCTCATAACAAGTCATAGACAGGATAGGTGCATTTATCTATGTTTCATGAGTGACTAAAATGACACCACCCACACTCCACCCCCCACAAGATGATGTGGAATGTCCCATGTCACTCAGTTCCCTTGTGCATAACCGAGGCCTCTGTGCACTGGATTGGGTTAATCTGGGTCAGATTCCCTGGGTTAATCTGGGAATCTGACCTCTTCTCCTCCACATCTATCCTACCCTGTACCTCATCACACAGGCACATGTGTGGGCTGGGGTAGCATGATCAGACATCCAATTAAGCAGATATCAAGCTCAAGAGGGTCCCATTTCCTCCAGTGTGAACCTAGTAGCAATGATAAGAAAATGCAGAAACCTGAGGGTTGGAGCACAGATTTAATCAACATTTCCACCCTTGCCTGGAGCCTGATTCCTGTTAAGGTCCAATGACTTCTCGAACTAACTTGTTGAGTTACTGCAAACTTCTTTGAGAGTCTCCTGAGAGATGACGTTCAATGCACACACTCAGGCGCACTTGGATGGGTACCCTAGTTCACTCCTCTCTCTCTCTCTCTCTCTCTCTCTCACTTGTGCACATGCACACACATCCTCCTCACAATGCTATAATGTCTATGTAAATTGGATCTTTAATATCCTTCAGATAAATGGCTTCAGAAAGAACATGGATACAATAGTCTGTCTCTGAGTTAACATGATAGGCTCTGCCTCCCAAATTGGCTCAGAGAAATTAGCAGGAAGGAAGGAAGGATCAGACGAAATAATAAACCTGCTTACCTGCTCATTAATTTAATCTCCCCCCCAACACCCTCTCTTCGCCTGGTGGTTTCACTACCCATAAAATAACTAGATAACTTCGAAGTCCTAGATGAAAGAGAAACTAGGTCTGGAAGCTCTAAGATTAAAGGAGAATTTTCAGGATTAGTCTTTGATATTTTTCCTTTTCTATTTCTCTTTCTCCCTCTCTCTTATTTTTTTTCTTTTTATCTCAAAGGTGACTGAGGAGGCTTCCCCCTTCTGCTCTCCTCTCTGCTGAACTAGTCAACCCAAAGCCTCCCCTGGGGTAAGAGGCAGAGCTCACAGGGATCTGGGACAGAAGGTGCAGATTGGGGCTACTCTCAGCGAAATGCCCACCACCACTCACTGGAGGGCACCTGTTGTCTGGATAATGTATGGGTGCAGGGAGCTGCTGCCTCCTCATTGTTTACACAGGGCACCTTCTTGTAGATTCTTGGGCATCCTTCTCTATACTTCTTCCTGGTAGTTCTGGCCCTTAAAGGACCTCAGATGAGGTAGGGACCCTGACCTACTCAGTCTGCAGAATCTTAGATTTCAACAGTGCCATGATGTCTGCCCACTCATGGAAGCAAGACTGTGGACACCTCCAACATTGCGCAATGGGGCACATTTCAAACAAGTTTTGCATAAGTCACAAACAACACTCCCAAGGGCAACTCCTACCCCTTGATATAACTTGCAAAGATGAGACAGCCTGCCATGTACTTTAATTCCAATTCAGAGAGTTTGTTTTCAGAGTTGTTCACTTTTCTTGGGATTTCCTGGCATCTCAGGGTAGTGAGCTCCTGCCTGAAAACACTCAGTGACCAGGTCTTTATTCATTTCTCTTGTGCCAAGTGTATCTCTTGCACCATCCCCAGAGTACAGCATGAAAAAATGAAAGTACTCTCCTGCCTGAAAACACTCAGTGACCAGGTCTTTATTCATTTCTCTTGTGCCAAGTGTATCTGTTGCACCATCCCCAGAGTACAGCATGAAAAAATGAAAGTACTTAAATACTACATTCAACTGGGGGAAGGTGAAAACAACACATTTTAAGACAGAAGGGAGTATAGATCAGCAGCAGCAGGCTCTGTTCAAAGAGGGAAGCCCAGAGTGACACAGGGAAGAAATACTAACCAGAGCCACGGCTTGCCCTGATGCTCACATCAGGTGTCATTTGAATGGCTCCCCCAGTCCAATTGAAGCCCCTTCTTACAAGGTCATGGGCAAACCTCTCTCTCTCTCTCTTCTTCAAAACAACAGGAACTTCTCCATTACCAGCACTTGGATTCACGAAGATTCAGGCTTGTAATGACATTAACAGAGGCAGCAGGTGCAGCGCTGTAGTAATGGAACAGCAGTGTTTCAGCTTCTTTCTGAAGCATCTCCAGGCATCTGTATGCAAATATCTATGAATTTTTAAATCCCTGACACAGAGGTATCCCCATGGCTGATATGTCATGAGACCTTACCTCACTTTCAAGCTCAGAGGCCTCACATGTGGAAGGGAAGTTACTCTAGTTTAGAATAGCAGCTCCCAAGATTTTTGGTCTTAAAAACAGTTCACAATTTTAATATTATTGAGGCCTCAGAGAGCTTCTGTTTATGTAGGGTATATTTGTTGCTATTTACTATGCTAGAAATTAAAACTGAAAAAAATTTAAATATTTATTAATTCATTTAAATATAACAATAACACATTCATTACAAGTGAATATAAACAATAAGCTTTATTTTAGAAAGAAAGTTTCCAAAATGAAACGAAATCATGAGAACAGTGGCCTTTTTTTACATTTTCACAAATCTTTTTAATGTCTGCCTTAATAGAAAACAGTTGGATTCTCATAGCTGCTTCTGGATACTTCCTGTTGTGCTATGTTGTTTTCTTCTATGAAGGAAATATGGCTTCACATAGATATGTATTTGGAAAAGGAGCATTTTAATAGCATTTTTTGATAAAATGGGTATTCTTGAAAATTACATCAAAATCCAACCAATGGTAGTTTCTTAAAGATTAGTTGCAGCTTGGAATCAGAAATCTTTTTACATGCTGTTACATTAAAATCCATTGATCTATCTTACAATTCAAATGCAAATTTTACATCATGAATTGATCATTTGGAAATATTGGTTCACTCAGTTATGCAGATCTTGCGAATTTTGACATATTTTATGGTACAATATTGGAAAAGTACATTTGTTAATATTACCTCTGATATCAGAAAAGTCTTTAAGTATTTGGAAGTTCGCAATGCCAGTGCCACTGGGATTCAGACCTCATTGGAGAAGATGTGATTGCAGCCAACTAGATGGCAGAGAAGTTCTCTGGGTTGTCCTGGGCCAAAGCTGGACCCGAGTCAGTGAGCTAAGGCTGGAGAACAGGGAACTGGAAAGCAGAGAACCCCTGCTGAGGTGCAGATGAAAGTTAGGGAAAACCATTTTCAGGGGGTGTTATTGTACACACTGGTGAGCCAGCTGAGGAACCTACAGAACTCACCAGGAAGCTGTCTTCTGCGGTGCTGCCCATAGAGAAGTGCTACACCAAGCATGGAGTCTCACCGGGAGCCCCCCTCTGGGGAGCCAAGAGAAGCCACCCATGGGGAGGTGCCAGGCTGCTGGGGATAAGCTCCCACTATCATTTATATATAAGTTGTTAGAGATTAACTTTATAATTTAGTGTTTGGGCATAATTTAGTGGTAAAAAGCCACCCATGGGGAGGTGCCAGGCTGCTGGGGATAAGCTCCCACTATCATTTATATATAAATTGTTAGAGATTAACTTTATAATTTAGTGTTTGGGCATAATTTAGTGGTATCATAGCTAAATTTAAGGAGATGTTAATATAGCCAGAGATGGATACAATTAACTGTTGACACCGTGCACCTCCTCTTTCAGGGAAAGGATGAGAGCTTCACTTGACTAAAGAATAGCTGTATCTTATTAGGTAGGAAGAGAGTTGTTTCAGTGTTGTACAGAAGTTCAAGTACATGCAGAAGCTGAGTAGCAAAGGGGTGAATTGTGCCGGTTGTCAAATTATTGCTGCTCAGCTCCAAGTCCACCTTCATTCCTGCTTCTGATACTGGAACGTTTCTTTCCTACCAGGTGGAAGTTTTGTCAGTAGATAGCACTGGAAGGACACTGGAGGAGGAAAAGGCTTTCTTCCTGGTTCAAGTGATCTCAGCTTGCTCCTCTGGTGCACAGCAGCCATGCGCGGGACACAGTGCTGTCATGCCTGCTGGTTCTGGCATCTCCCTCTTAGTAGCTTCTCTTGGCACCCAGAGAGTGGCTTCCTAGGAAGTTTACCCACCAGTACAGAACCTCCCTGGGGGCGGCTTTCCAGGACCACAGAGAGGAGCTTCTTGGTGACATCTGTGGGTGCTTCAGATGGCTTTCCAGCATGGTTAATGTCCCCCACAACAAGTTTCTGGGCAAGTTCCATTGACAGTGCACAGTTTCCTGCCAGCCAGCTTTGGCCCACCAATACTGAGGTGGGAATTCCTGTCTGCCAGTCCTGGCTCACCATACCTGCCTGCCAGCCCTGGCCCACTAATTGCAGATGGGCTGTGGTCCAGGGCAACTTTTCCACCATCCGGTGAGCTGCAATGATAATATCATCTCCAGTGAAGTCTGAATCCCAGTCTTAAGGAAGAAAACCCCTCCCACGTTTCTTCCTTCCTTGCGTGCTCTCCCTTAGTCTTAGGGTATTTTTTAGAGTTCTCTTTTATTCTTGTAAATAGTGCATTCTTTATATTAAGCCTTCCTTATTCAAATTTCTCGTTGGTTTCTCTGCCCCGACTAGAATATGACTGATACAGTATGATACAAGTTTTCCCAAATTCTAAAATGCTTAAAAATTTGACTCTTCTCAATGACAATAAATGCTGTCAGTTGTTCTCCCTGAAGTGACAGTCTCACTCTGTTCATTTGCCAGAAAATGTTTCCCAAGTACCCAAATCTGGACAGTCATAATTTGTCAGTCATTTTTTCAAAGGGTGTTTTATAAAGAAAGTGGCTAGTTCAGCTGGCAACTCAAACACAAGTGTGCCTTTCTTTAAGACAAACATATTTAACATAAATTATTTTTGCATACTTCCCACTTTATTACACAGAATATTAGATAGACATATATTCAAGGGACAAGATTTAATAAAATTAATAATTTTTACTGCTTCATCAGGACTTTCTTAAATAAAAGTGTTTTGTTTTTGCAAATTCATCCTAGTGACAAATACAATCTTTAGTAGTACAGTTTGATGTTAAGGTCTTAATTTGGGCTAAGGAGCCCAGAATTTTACTCACAATTGACTTTGCACCATCAGTGCAAATCGTCAACACAGTGAAAAAAGCAAATCACATTATGAAAATGGTTTTGATCTCACAGAACACTGTAAAAGATCTAGGGAACCCCAGGCATTCATGATCCACATGTTGAGAACTGCTGGTCTTAAGGTAAAATATATATATTTTGGCATTAAAAAGACCTGAGTCTGAATCTTGACTGACAATTTTTAGCTAGATGACCTTAAACAATTTATATAATTTCTCTGTTCCTTGGTCTTCTCATATGTAAAATGTGATTAATAAGATTACCTCCCTCACAGGGATGTGTAAGGATTAAATGAGATGTGGTGTGGGTGTATGGCATAGTTTCTAGTGTACAGTAAGTTCTCCATAAAGGGAAGTTATGGTGGAGAACAAAGAAGAGAAGGCGTGAAGAGAGAAAAAGTGTAGAGCTCCAGACACCTCATAGTTCATTGGGCATGGAGACCATTATAGAGCTGTGGTGGGTAAACCTGGAGCCTTGTGTTCTTCCACACTGTCCCCAAAAATTCTTGGAGGAGGCGGAGGCAGATAGGTGAAGAAAGCAAGTTCCAGGAGCAGCCTAGTAAACAGTTCACCCCACTATGGCTCCTCTTAGAAGGTAACCCCAGAAGGACTGTATTGATCTCTTAAGAGAAATTCCTTTCACCTCTCAATAAAGACAGCCACCATGTGAGAGAGAGGATGGCTGATTCATGAGCCTGATTAACTTGGGACCTTTATTTTTTTTCTAAGATCTCTCCTGTTTATTATACTTATTTAAAATTGATTATAGAAAGGGCTGGCTGGTTAGCTCAGCTGGTTAGAGTGCTGCCTTGAACACTAGGGTCAAGGGTTTGGATCCCCGTACTGGTTAGCCACCAAAAAAATAAATAAATAAAATTGATTATACAACTTTTGGGGGTACAGTGTTGACTATCAGTATTTGTGTATAAAATGTGATGATCAAATCAATATTATTAGCATATCTGTTATTACAAATCATAATTATTCCTTGTGAGGATGCCCACTCTCACCACTCCTATTCAACATAGTATTGGAAGTATTAGCCAGAGCAAT
>NW_007737731.1:6596-39167 GCF_000696425.1 Galeopterus variegatus | reverse complement strand
TGATGGGACACAATAATCAACTACATTGTATATTGACAAAATAAAAATAATTTTAAAAAAGGAAGAAGATAAAAAAATAAATAAATAAAAATAAAAAAATAATTATTCCTTGTGTCCCTTACCCAATTTCTCCCTAATCCCCCTCCCCCTCCAACTTGGGACCTTTAACTAAAGTGCTTTATGTTGTTACTAAGGTGCAAAGCTGGCGTCACGGCAACAGCCCATTTATACTGAAGTTTCTCCTCTCCTGTTCTGCGGTATTCCTTCTGGAATGCAATCTTCTCTCAGAGAAGCTGGGGAGAAAAAATCTACAACACAAGGCAAAGGCACCCAGTTCAGACTCCACAGTTACGTCTTCATTCTTCTGGAGCTGCTTTCCCATTCAGCCGTGCCCAGCTCCTAGATGTTACTACTGTCTTATGACTGCTTGGCAGGCTAGCCACAATTAGCCAGGCTGCTTCCAGCTCCCTACACTCCTTTTGTCTTCTCCAACATTTCAAGAAAAAGAACACTCTATGACAATAAATATTACTGTTGTCAACCAATTCCTAATAATAAGTACAGTGGCTAACATGTGTTGGGAGCTTGCTTTATTCTAAGCATTATGCTACATGCTGCACATAATGGCTTCATTTCATCCTCAAAACCACCATATCAGGCATATATAGTTTGAACCCATTTTAAAGATAAAGGGACTGAGTCTCAGAGAGGTTAAGTGATGTGTCAAATTTGCACAACTTGTGAATGTCAAACTATTTGTCTATCTGACCCCAGAACCAGTGCTTGTACCGCTTTTGTCTCCTGCCTCTTAATATAAGTGAGTTTTAACAGTAGGTGAGTGAATTTGCTTCTCCTTTCATTGTTTTATTTTGGGTCACAGTTCTTTGCTAACTCATCTTGCTTGCATGCCATGCCAAAGCTGAGTGCTCCCTTTCAGTGCCCATAGCTCCTTGCAAGGAATAGCTTTCTGCATATTCCTCAAACCAATTTTCACTCCAAATGTCCTTTGCATTCCTCTCCTCTCCTCTCCTTACTGGCTTTCCTGATTCAGCTTGATCCCTGGCAAGCCATCCTCTATGCTGCTGCCCCCAGAGCCTTTCTAAACCTACGTGTCCTTCCCTTGCGTAGATGCCCCCAGCACTCCCCCATTTGCCATAGCGTGAAGACCAGATTCTCCAGCATGCTGTTCAAAGCACTTTGTTCCTCTCCCTGACTTGTCTTCTATGCTCCAGAATCCTGGATGGATCCTACAGCCTCCACAACAACAACCATGTCTTATTTCTCTGTCCCCCTGTCTGACCCTGTGCTTGGCACATAATAGCTGTTTAGAACATGTTATGAAGAAATGTATGACAGAGGGGTGCACAGATGATTTTCAGCAGTAGTTCCCTTATGCCTCCTTGAACCCTGCTTATTGAACACTTCCTGAAGGCTAGCTTCTAAAAAGATTGGATTCACTTCACCCTAGTTCCAGATTTTAATAGCTAGGGCAATCCAGTGTCTTCATCTTTTCCAGCTTTCCTAGCGAATGGATAGCCACAGCCCCTCTCACCAGGATCAGCTCCCCATGGGCTCTTCCCCAGGCTTCTTACTTCCTTGATGCAAGAAACCTTCCAGTCCTCCTGTGCTTGGATTATGGAAGGTCAGATCAGTAGAATGATCACCAGCTTTCAAATTCTCTGCTGTTGGCTTCTCCATGGAGTTTCCATCTTTCCACTGGGAGCTCCCATACCTCTCTCCCTACAGAGAGAATCCTTTCTGAACTATCATCTCTTTGAAGGCAGCTCTAACAAGAGTGAGCATCACAACTTAATTCCACTCCAATCCCTCTGATCCCAGCCAGGCTGGGAGCACTCCCAGATTCACTGAGACATTTTGCCTTGGTTTGCATGGAGGGAGGAAGCAGAAAGCTGTTGCTGCAACAAGGGCTGTGTAAAAGTCGCAGAGAGGTGGGGAGCAGGCATGCCACTCGCTCACATCACATTGTCTCTTCAGAGGCTTTAGGGCAAGTGTCTTATCTAGAAGCAATGTGGCCAGCGCATTTCTAACACAGAAGGTTTCCTAGAGTGAGTGGCCCTTCATAACCACCTGGAATGCCATCTAATTACCAATCGGTCAGCACCTATCACAAGCCCAGACCTGTACTAGCCTGGGGGTGGGATGGTCGAGGGGGACACCAAAGATATAAAACGGGTAATTCCTACCTAAGAAATTACTACTACCATGTAAAGTGAAGACATCACTCCAGATATTATTCAGGCTGTAGTGGGGGACACTGTGACTCATGGGGTGTTCCGATAGGGAGTGGAACGTGCACAGGGCTTGCATGTAGCAAGGGCATCTGCCTGGCCTGAGCCTTGGGTGTGCTCAGGTTCTAGAAGGTTGGATTGTATAATGATCACAGCTTTCTAATTTTCTTCTGACGGATGGTCTTATCTGTCTCATTCTCAACACAGCCCTCTAGGATACCGCCATCAGTCATTATGAATTCCAACCTGAAATTCAACTTGTTTACACTTCTGGAACCCATAGCAACAAGAATAGAAAGAAGAGGGAGATCTGGAAGCTATTTCAAGGGGGAAATAAAGGGACGTGTGAAGGTGCATTTGGAAGGTGAAGGAGAGGATCTTCTGGAACCCATAGCAACAAGAATAGAAAGAAGAGGGAGATCTGGAAGCTATTTCAAGGGAGAAATAAAGGGATGTGTGAAGGTGCATTTGGAAGGTGAAGGAGAGGATAGAACAGATCACTGCTTCTTTTATGCCCCAAGTACTTAGTACATTTTCTAACCAAAACATTCAACTGTTTATTTTATGCAGTTGTTTGTTGTCTCAGTTAACCATAAGTCCTTTGAGAGTTAAGAGTGTCTTCTTTTTCCTTCTAATCCCAGCATTTAGCACAATATCACTATCAACAGACAAATATTAATAAGTATGTATTGAATGAATGAGTAAAGGAATAAATGCATGAATAAATACTTGGTGATCCTGAAAAAAAAAAAACTGGTGATATCACTGGCAGAAATGGAAGATCAGGAAGAGAGCTAGAACAGCATATCAGAAAGTTGTAAAAAAAAGCAGGTTTCATCTCAACATAAGGAAAAATTGCACAGAGGCCATGAACCTCTAAAGGTGAACTCTGCTTCATCAGGAGGCGATGATGGCAACTGTAAAGACAGCTATCATTTGTCTAGTGTTCCTCTCACGCAGTCCTCACTGCAGCCCACTGACACAGGAACAATTACTATCCACATTCTAGGTGGAAAAAAAATGAGTCTCAAAGAGGTTACATGATTTGTCCAAGCAACAAAGCTGGTAAGTGCTAGGGACAGGTTTTAACACCCAGGCTCACCCCACTGCAGAACCTCACTGCACTTATATCCTCTCAAACAGCAAACCCACAGTCCCTGGGGGCACATATCTGATGAGCCCCATGCCCTCAGCCCCCCACTCCTCCCCCCCTCTCTCTGTTGCTCTCACAGTGTAAACAGCCTCCTCCTTCAGACTTCCTCTTTGGAGACCAGCCCATCTCCAGGTGGAGAAGTCACTGTTCTGAACTTGATGCTAGTGTCCCTCCAACCCATCCCTGAGAAAATAGGGATGGAGAGGTAGCTGGTTTCTTCCCAGGTGGGCCTAGACTCCACGCCCTCTGGGGGCCCGCTCTTCTAACACTTACTCTGTGGATATCTTTCCAGGGTGAATGAGGATTACCCTTGCCCAAAGAAAGGTTTGGTCCTTACCCAGCTTCAGGGAGGTAACCTCGAAGCCCTTGGAATGTCTGCCTGATAAAAGCGTGTTTTTTTAACCTGTGGTCCTCAGGCCACTCAGGATCAGCTTGACCTCTGTATGGGTTGGAGACTAAGGTCAGACGTGGCTGCACAGGCAATTCATGTCTACATGGCCAACTGCCCATAAGAACTAGACACCAAGGCTCAGGTGGGCTTCTCTTTGGCAATGCTCTGTGCAGGCTGCCTCATACCACTGCTGGGAGAACGAAGTGACACCTGCCTGACTCCACTGGCAGAGCACTGCTGGACGCTCACACCTGGGACTCTCCTGGACTCTGCTTGTGCACGCCTTCCCATAGCTGATCTTCATCTGTATCCTTTTGCGGTAATAAACTGTAACTGTGAGTATGACAGTTTTGCTGAGTGCTTTGTGAGTCCTGCTCTTGAATGACTGAACGTAAGCATGGTCTTGAGGACCGCTGGATGCCATGTCCTCCTCACCCCCATTGTGCCCACCTGCTCCCTCTTATCACCTTTTGCTTCAGGTCTGGGCCTGGTTCTTGTGCTCCCTTGCACTGCCTCTGGACCCTTTTGCCTCCAACTTTGCATTGCCAGGGAGTCAGCCCAGCCATGCCATGGCCAGTCCTTTCTCCTAGAGAACCCCAGCCCAGGCCAGAGCACTTAGCAATTTCCTCCCCAAGGAAAGGGGATCAAGGGCTCACAACTGCTAGGAACAGACATAGAGACAATCAAGGCAAGGGGGTAGGAGATGAACCAGATGATCTTTAAGCTTCTCTCAGTCCCTACAGTGCTGATTCATAGATGTGTCCATTTGGTTTGGATGCTTCGAGTTTGAAGCAATGACAAGATTTTCAGGTGTAAACGTCCCCTTGAGTGCCCACAGAGAAGGCTGGGCAGATAGATGTGGATGTGGGAACATTCTCAGGACTGGGCCATGCCTGGGAGTTGAGAGGCAAGCAGGGAGTCAGACTGAATGCAGGGACTTGGGAATCCAAGAAACCAACTAGTCAGGATGCTTTTCATAGCACAGCTCTGTTTTTACAAAACTTTCTGGGGAAGGCTCCCCTTTCCTCCCTGCTAACTTCTCTACCCCACCTGGCACCAAAGGGCCTAGCCTCCAAGTCACAATTATGAAAGCTATGCAAGGATGCTAATTGCTGTATCTGACCTCCCTTCAGATAACAAGGGACTTGCTCTCCCTAATTAGCCCTGCCACCGGTAAACCAGCAAAGCCAAATGTTTATTATGGGATGAATGCACTTACTGTAAATTTTGACATATGCTGTGGAAAGATGTTGGATAAATAAGACTTCAGAGGCATGGGTTGTTTAAATAATGAATACCCACTGCTGTGGGTGATAAAGATGGAGGGGAGTGAGGCAGAAAAGCAGCAAAGGATCCTGGAGCAGTGCTCAGAGCTTGGGAACAGACTCAGCTGCTCAGGACAAAGCAGAGAGAGGCAGTCCGAGGATCTGGGCAGGAAAGCAAGGGTCAAGGAGAGAGAGTCAGTGTGCTGGGCCAGCCTCGCCTCCCCCACTGGACCTCAGTGCTCCTGCAGAAGCTCCCTCCCATCCCCCACACCCACTCACTCCCATTCATAGTCACTTGGAAAATGAATGGTTTGTTAAATGACCATTTCCCATTTCTTGGGAAACAATGACAAACAGTTTGTGAAACAAAGTCGGAAGAAAGGTCAGGAGAAAAGTGCCACCCTCCCCCCATAAACTTGGAAGCCAGTGCCTGTCTGCATAGACCGTGAGTTTACTGCTGTGGATGCCTTGCTTCTGCCCAGGGTAGGGGAGGGTGAGTAGGTGGAAGCCGGATCTCGAAGCCTGATCTCGTGCCTGGGCTTTCTGGGCTGGGCCAAGATATGCAGAGGAAATCATTCCAGCCAATCTGGGATCCCAAGCCCACGATGTGCCGAGGCATATACACTATGACACAAAGGTACCCATACCTGGATTAGAAAGGACACTCTCCCCGCAATCCCCCAGGGCTCAGGCCTAGAGGGCTGATCTACGAGCAGAACTCACCAAAGTTGCTAAGATTTCTTTCAGTTCCTCAGGATCCATCCCATCAAGGAGAGAGATGACCTTTCATCTCAGTGTCTGACAAACAACAAAGGTTTATTGCCATTCATGATGCACATCCCATGTGGGTCAGCAGAGGCCTCTGCTTCACTGAGTCACTCAGGGACCCAGGCTTTGGGATTTGTTGTGGCAGAGGGGACACAGCTGGAGGGCCATTCATTGGGCCTTTTATGCTTCAGCCTAGAAATGACCCATGAGCTGCTCATAGCTCATTGGCCAGATCTCCTCACATGACTCCACCTTGTGCAAGGGGCTGGGACACGTGGACGGATGTTGGGGAGCAGCATTAACTTATCCCTCAGATCACACCGGAGGGGATGGAGGAAATTAGCTTTCGGGGTACTGCCTTTAGCCTCCCCTGCTTCCCTCTTCGCACACTTGCACAGCACAGAGTCAGACCACAGGGTCTGAGATCTACACAGCCCCCTCAATTTATAGATGGGGAAACTGAGGCCGAGAGAGTGTGTGATTGGCTGCATTACACGCCTCTGTCCAGGCTGCCTCTGCCAGCTGCTTTCCTGCGTGGCATCGACCCTCCAGCACGACTCCGCTGGGTCTCTCCTGTTTTGTTCACTAGCTCCTTCTCTCTTGCAATTTTTATTTCATTATCCCCTCCCTTCCTTCTGAGGAACTTCCAAATGTCATTCTTTCTTTAGTTTTTCACCTCCACGGAGCCCTCCTTTTCTTTGTCCCCCTCCCTCGGGCAGCCTCTTTCCCTGCGAAGGGCTCCTTTTCCTCCTCCTACCGAGCACGCTGACCTTTTCCTCTTCTCCGCAGGACAAAGCCCGGCCTGGCGTGCTCCTAACGGGAATTGGCTCTAGAAGTTCCGGTAATTGCTCTGTTCTTATTATTGAGTCTGTGAAGCCCGTCTTGGCCAGGGCGCCCCTCCCTTTCACCGCTCACTTGCTGGAATCAGGCTACAGATGGGCTGCTAACAAGGTGACCAATTAACAAGCACTAAATAACCCCAAAAGACTATTTTTCTGCCTGGCTTGATTTCCAGGCTCCTTTGTTCCTCCTTGGGAATCTGTCCTCTATGACAGGGCCATAATGGGGACTGTTTCCAAACCTGACCCTGTGAGAAGCTGACCTACTCAAGCCATGGTCACAAGATCCTGTTACCTGACTCCTTTGCTTTGGGGGCCATGGGAGCAAAGAGGACTCCTGTCTCTCAGGAATAGAATAAAACTTCCCAAGTATTGACCACTGACCACGTGTTTTATAATCTTCAAGAAACCGTCTGCTCATTTATTCAAACAAATGGGAATCAAGTACTTCCAACGTGCCAGATGCTATATAGGACAGGCAATCTTGACCTCAGACTTGGACAACAGGGACCTGTACCTCAGGGCCTCGTGCTTTGGAGAACCTTCTGGGAAATCTTCTGAGCCCTTCTCTAGTGCCTGGTACCTGCTAGAGCTGGCAATACTGAGCTCCATATGCACCTTACACCTGTTTCTCCCCACCCCCACCCCCAGACACACATGCACACACATGCATACACACACACACACACACACATGCGTGCACTCACAGGTTGACCAGATGCTCTGAGGCAACTTGCACCTATGCAGTCTCTTACAGGAGTATTGACTGGTGAGTAGATCACTCCCTTTAGCCATGGCAGTATTTCTTTCATGGAGTCTACCAGGATGATGCTGATACACTGACTTCGGGTTACCCAAACTATTTATGTAAACAGAGGTGCCATTAAAGAAATGTGACTAAGACTCTACACACCCTCCAGGTGGCCTTGACACTAGAGATATGGCAGTGAGGAATGCAGACACAATTCTTGTTCCCATGGCAGTCATCGTCACAAACATTAATCAAATGAGGACCAGAAGGGAGAATGGAAAGTATTTGAGACTCCACAACAGGGCACCTGACCTATTACGTGAGGAACGTGCTATTAGCAGCATCATTTTATAAATGAGGAAACAGAGGCACAAAGATATTAAATTCCTGCCTGGTAGTCTACTGCTAGTAGAACCAGAAACAAACTGAAGAGCTTGCTTCCCTTGAGTTCCATTAAGTAAAAGTAAGGAGGTAAACTATGGCCTAGAAGCAGAGGGATGGTAGCTAGGAGGACAATTTTACTAGCAAGTGAGAGGAAACAGCACAGACTGGCCCACAATGGAAAAAAAAAAAATGGTGGAGGGAAGATTAATTGGCTCTTAAGGGGTCCAGGAGTTTTTATCTTCAGACATGGCTGGATCCAGATGCTCAGATGATATTCTCAAGAATCAATCTCTCCCACCTCTCCCCTAATCCTTTTTCTAAACTGGGGTATAACTTACATATAGTAAAATGTACAGATTTTAAGAGTACAGTTCAGTGAATTACTACACACAAAATCACCATCCAGATCAAGATATACAATTTCCAGCACCTCGTAAGGCTTACTTTGGCCCCACTGCTGATAAGAACCCCTGAGTAGCCACTATGCTGGCTTTTATCACCATAGTTTAGTTTTTCCTATCCCGATTTCAGAAACTGGAATCATACAGGGCCGGCACGTGGCTCACTTGGGAGAGTGCGGGGCTGACAACACCAAGTCAAGGGTTAAGATCCCCTTACCAGTCATTTTTTTTTAAAAAAAAAAAAAAAAGAAAGAAAGAAACTGGAATCATACAGTGCTATTCTTGTATGGCTGACTTTGCTCACTCAAGATCATGATTGTGGAATTTATGCTTCTTGTGTGTGTAACAGGAGTCTGTTCTTTTCATTGCTTTGTAGTATTCCATTATATAAAGGTACCACAAATTATTGTTGATGAACATGTAGATTGTTTCCAGTTTGGGTTATTATGAACAAAGTTGCTATCAGCATTTTGTACATGTCTTTTACTAGATAAAAGCACTCATTTCTGTTGGGTACATGTACACAGGAGAAGAGTTGCTGAAAAATAAATACATGTATGTTTAGCCTTAGTGGTACTTCCAAAGAGTTTTCTGAAGCAGTTAGCCCATTTTATACTTCCACTAGCATTTTTTAACTAGGTTGTTTGTCTTTGGCTTACTGATTTGTAGGAGTTCTTTAGATATCCTGAATATTATAGATTTTTTTCTGATGTGAGTTGCAAATATCTTCCTAATCTGTAGCTTGCTTCTCTCTCTTTCTATGAATAGAAGTTCTTAATTTAATAAAATCCAATTTAATATTTCTACATGTATGCATGTACATGTGGGTGTACATGCATATATATCCTGTTTAAGAAAATTCAGACTACCCTGAAGTCATGAATATATTCTCTTTTGTTTTCTCCTAGAAACTTGATTGTGTTAGCTTTCATGTTTACATCTATGATCCTTCATGCATTAATTTTTATGAGTGGTGTGAGGTAGAAGTCAAGTTTTACTTTTTTTTTCATATGAATATTCAAATAACCCAGTGCCATCTATTAAGAGGTACATCATTTCTCCTACTGAACTGTTGTGGAGCGTTCGTTGTAAATCGGGTAATTATATTTGTTTCCAGTATTCTTTCTCTCTTTATTATCTACTGATGTGGTCACTTATGTGGTGGCCCCAGGCTGACATGTAATCAACTTAGCAGCCCCAGGTGGAAAGAATGCCTCTTTCCCATCACAAGTCCCAGCTTTGCACTCGGTATTATTGATATTATTGATAATATTGGTATCATTGGTACCAATCCTGGGACCAAACACAATGGTCAAGTGCTGACTGGCCAGCATTTGGTAATATGCCCATCCCTGAAGAGGGGGTGGAGGGCACAGAGAGGAGAATCCCCACTTAAACCTCTGGATTGGGGTAAGAAAGGTATGGCTTTTCCAGGGAAATTTGGGATGCTGTTACCAAAAGAAAGGGAAATGAATGCTGGGCAAGCAAGACAAAAACTACGTAGGGAAATCCCATGACCACTGAAGGGATCTAGATCTTTCCAGTTGTCACTCTCCTGCACTAACTTAATCATGGTGCACTCTTGGGCATCAGGCACTCTGTGAAGCACTGCAGGTGGCACAGAGCTGCTTACGATTTTGTACACATTCCACCTGTGATGACAGAAGAGAGTAAGGAAACTTGAAGAACAATCCAGCATTTGGATCTCTTGGGTGATCCGGGGAACTCTGGCCAGTCTTTGGCACCTTGCCACTGTCAAGCTGTTCAGGGAAGGCAGGTCTGTGGAGTTTCACATCATGCCTCATTTCACCAGGTGTGATTTCCAATGAGACATCGCTCCACTGGGGACTAATGACATGGGGAGAGTCGACCAGGGAGATTGTGATTTCCAATATGAACCAGCCAGTCATTACTAGCAGGAAATGGATTTCTTCAGGGTAATCAAAGTCAATCTCTCACTTTGCCCACCCTTAATTGCCCTCACCCCAAGCCCCCATCACGCACAAGGTACCCTCCATGCCCCCTGCTCCCTCAGTCCTCAGCAAACCAGAGTCCAAGCCGGGTGTCCCACCATTCCCCCATCCCCCTCCCAAGAAACTCGACATCATCCTCTCCTGGGACACTTGGATTTCCATGTGGGAAGGAGGGGTATGTGGAGGAGGACAGGGAAGTAGGAGGGGTGAGGTCATAGGAGGGAAGTCTTCACCTGGCAGGGAGTGCAGGAGAAATAAAGCAACAATGTCAGAGGTTTAATCAACCTTTGAAGACTTCACAGTGTTTGGACAGAAGTGTGTGAATAATATTCATTTGGATTGGCACCTGTGCACACCACTGAAAGGAAAATAGCATTTTGTCACAGTTGTGATGAGGAGCAAGCAGGCTGGGGAGACAGGCTGCACATCTCCTGGAAGCTGTGAGGGTGGGGGCTTTCCTTTTGTTTCCAGCTCAGTGTGACCCTGTGACTCCTTGAAAATCCAGTGGCTCAGAGTCAATGCCTGACATTCCTTTTTCTGCTTCTCCAGACAGAGAGAAAACAAGAAGTACCTGGCCAGGGCACTCAGCCAGCATGTGAGAGGCGGGGTTTCTGGTCGTGGGGCTGCCACGGCCCACTGGGTGGCTTTGGATCGTGGGATTATGTCTTCAGGCCTCAAGCTCCCTGGGTGCAGTATGCAGAAAGCCTGCCTGTCCTTCCATACCTCCCAGATCGCTGCGAGGATCCCAGGAGGAAGTGGCTGTCAAAATCAAGAGTGCTGTTTGAAGTGGTGACATGCCCTCCTCCTGGAAGAAGCCTGAAGATGATCCACCACCTTTAACCAACAAGACAGTCGCATTGAGGGGCATCTTGGTTCAGCGCCTTCGATGAGTCCCCACTCTCTTATTTCTCTGGGTGAGTGCAATTTCACCTACCACTTGTCCTTGTTTCTCTCCCACCCAGGATAGTCCAGTCTCAAAAAGAAGATCTCTATACACCATCCACAGGCATTATTGAAAGCTGGGAATTGTCAACTGTGCTCTGGGCTCCTAGCCCAAACCCCAGGCACAATGGATCCTGACAATCAGTACAGTGCCCGCGCTGCCCCCAATACCATTAATGTTGTAGACCCCAGGCTCCTGTAGACCAGAGCCCTGTTCTTTAGAGACTCCATCTACCATGGCTACAAGGCTGCGATGACAAAAGGTCCTGGTGCTGAGAACTTCTGGGCACTGTAGGTCTCCCCAGTCTGCCTTTCAGGGATCTCCTGAGCCCTTGCACACCCTCTCCAGTGGTGTTCTCTCCTCCTTCCCAGGTCTTCCCCTGTGGGTCTCTTCCAGCCCCTCTGTCCTATTGAAAATCTCCCCCTGCACCCTCTACCTCTCCTCCCACCCCTTCCCTTCTCTCTCCTTCCCATCTTGCTTCCTGTTTTTCTCCCTCCTTTCCTTCCCTTCCCCCTGCTTTCTCTCACCCACCCACTCCTTCTCCCACCTTAGCCCTTCACTTCTTTCTTCCCTAGCCCATATCTCCTCCTTTCTCTCTTGCAAGACATCCATCCCCAGGGAGCAACCAGAGTTCCTCCTCCCAGCCAGCCACCTAAACAATTCTGCTGTCATACTTTCTAAACTATTGCCACTAGATAGTTCCTCAACACACACCTTACATCATGCAGAGGGGGCCCACTACCTGCCAGGAGGTCACACAGTTGGTGGGAATGCATGTCCCACACACAGCACAGATGGGCCACCACACTGGTCACACAAGATGTGACTATCATCAGTCCCCTCCTTCCTTCTGCAGGCGTCAAAATAGAGCCATTGAGATTAGAAGAGCCCTTAGAAATCACCTGGGCCCCAAATCCATTGTGGTCCCCATCAACACCAACAACACAGCTTGTTTGCTACTTGAAATAAAATACTGTTAGATATTAACATCTAATATTGAGTATTAGCTTCTGTGTCAGAGTATCATATACCATACTATAGTATAGTATGTATATTATACTATATATATGTATAGTATACTATAGTATAGTGTAGTATACATACTATAGTATCTATATTATAGTATTAGATAATACCTAATACTCAATATTAATGTCTATTTAGAGAAAGAACTAAACTGGAAGAGGCACAGAAACTCTGAGTATACTATAGTATAGTGTAGTATACATACTATAGTATCTATATTATAGTATTAGATAATATCTAATACTCAATATTAATGTCTATTTAGAGAAAGAACTAAACTGGAAGAGGCACAGAAACTCTGACCAAAAAGAATAAGAGGGAGGAGCTGCTCTGTAAGGCTTTAAAAATAATTTTAAACTATTGTAATTAAAATAGTCTATTATTGGTGTTGGAAGGGAGAGACAGTTCACTGGAAAAGAATAGATACCAGAAGTAAGCCTAAATACAAAAAATGATTTAGCCTATGACAGAGGTGGCATTCAAATCAATAGAGGGAAAGAAGGACTTGATCAATGTTATTGGGGAGTGATTGTCCAACTCTGTGCTGTCCAGCATGGCAGCCACTGGCCACACGGGGCTACTGTGCGCTTGCAGTGGGGCCAGTCCAAAATATACATTGGACTTTTAAGACTTGGTATGAAAAAAGAAATGTAAAATAACTACTAATTTTTATACAAATCACATGTTGAAATAATAGTTTGGATATAGCGGGTTAAATAATACATGTCATTATAGTTACTTCAACCTGTTTCTTTTTACTTCTTTTAATGTGGCTAATAGAAAATTTTAAATTATGTGTGTGGCTCACATTGTATTTCTATTGTATAGAACTAGTCTTAACCATTTGTAAAAAGTAAAATTGGACACCTTTCTCATTCCTTATAACAAAAATAAAATCTAAATAGATCAACGATATTAATATAAAATATGATACCCTGGAAGAATATGTGGATAATTTATTTTATTATGATCCTGGAGTAGGGAAAACTACTGAAAGCATGAAAAAAATCAAAAGCTGTTTTTTAAGAAGATTGATAAATTTGATTTCATAAAAAGTAAAATTATCTGTACACAGAAAGAAACCTTTAATAATGTCAAAAGATAACACATTAATAAGAAAAATATGTGTAACATATAATGGCAAAAAAGTTAATTTCTTAAAATAAGAAAAGCTCTTACAAACCGGCACTTAAAAAAAAGAGAGAGCAAGAACAATCCTACAGAGTTGGCAAAGGATATAAATTAGCTATTCAAAGAAAAACGAAATTAAAACTCATCAATACACATAAAAAACATGATCAGCCTCATGATTAAAGAAATGAAAACTTAAAAACAGGACATCATTTTTCTTCTAGCAGACTGACAAAACTTGAACAGTCATGAGAGTAGCAGGAAACCAGCACTGTCACTGTGAAAATATAACCATGTGCCGCCTCTTTAAAAGGCAACTTTGGCAATAACTATCAAAATTTTAAAGGCATGCATCCTTTGACCCAGAAATTGTACTTCTAGGAATTTGACCTACAAATACACTTGTAAAAGAAGGCATAAATAAGTGTGCAGTAATGGTCAATGCAGTATGAAAATAGCAAAAGCCAACCAACCAACCAACCTGAAAACAACTTAAACATTTATGTGTTGATGCAGTCATGTCATGGAATATTCTGGGGTCATTAAAAAGAATGAGGCACCGGCGACTACTCCCCACTCCTTGGACCCAGAGGGGAGCACCAGCCCCCACCGACTGACCCGCTGAGGTGAGCCAGCTGGGGGCTCCTTCTACAACCACAGATTCTGGAACAGGACCCAAGGTGATTTAACATAACCCATAACCACCACCACACTTACTGTCAAACGAAGACAATTCACCACCACAGTAGCAGCCAGGGCCACTCTACAGCCAATCTCAGAAGAAGCAAACCCTCTACCAAATGACCAAATGTCAACAGAAAAATACTAGAACTACAAATAAACCAGAAGAAATAACACCACTGAAAAAATACAGTAATGCTCCAATGTCAGACTCCATGGAACAGGGAATCCTTGAAATGTCTGAAAAAGAATTCTGAGCAATAATCTTAAGAAAACTTGAAGAAATAAAGAAAGACTCAATTAGAGACCATGATGAAACAAGAAAAAATATCCAGAATATGAAGGAGGAAATCTACAAAGAGATTAATACCTTAAAAATGAGTGTAGCAGAACTTCTAGAAATGAAAGATTCACTCAATGAAATAAAAAACACAACTGAGAGCTTGAGCAGCAGGGTAGAGCAAGCAGAAGAAAGCATTTCAGATCTTGAAGATGGTCTTTTCAAAATAACTCAGGCAGGCAAAAAAAGGAAAAAAGAATTGAAAATAATGAGGAAAATCTAAGAGAGATAGCAGACAACCTCAAGCACTCTAACATCTGAATTGTGAGTATTCCAGAAAGGGAGGAGAAAGGAAAAGGTATTGAAAATCTATTCAAGGAAATAGTAACAGAAAACTTCCCAGGGATAGGGTAAGATACAGACCCTCAGATCCAGGAAGCTCAAAGGTCCCCAAACAGATTCAATCCAAAATGATCCTCTCCAAGACACATTATAGACAAATTTGCAAAGTTCAAAGATAAAGAGAGAATCCCAAAAGCAGCAAGAGAAAAGCATCAGGTCACTTACAGGGGTACCCCCTTCAGACTAACAGCTGACTTCTCAACTGAAATCCTACAGGCCAGAAGAAAGTGGAATGATATATTCAAAATACTAAAAGAAAAACATTTCCAACCAAGAATTCTTTACCCAGCAAGGCACTCATTCAGAAATGAGGGAGAAATAGTGTATTTCCTAGATTAACAAAAGTTGTGGGAGTTCACCACCACCTGATCAGCCCTGCAAGAAATTCTCAAGGGGGTCATTCATCTGGAATCTGAATAATGGTAACCACTATCACAAATACATAAGAAAGAGCAAAACCTACCATTAAAACAAAAATGCCAGCAAGAAAGAAAAAGAAGCTAAATCACCCCACCTTAAATCTCAAACTATCATCGAAGAAGAAAAATAAAAGGGGAAATAATGATCAAAAGATATTTAAACCATCTAAACAAGAAGCAATTAAATGACAGGAATTAAGCAACACTTGTCAATAACTACCTTAAATATGAATGGACTAAACTCTCCAGTCAAAACACACAGGCTGTCTGATTGGATTAAAAGGCTAGATCCAAGTATATGCTGTCTTCAAGAGACCCATCTCACTTATAGAGACACACACAGACTAAAAGTGAAGGGCTGGAAAAAGATACACCATGCAAATGGAAACCAAAAATGAGCAGTAGTAACTATTCTTATATCAGACAAAACAGGCTTTAAACCGAAAAACATAAAAAGAGACAAAAAAGGCCACTATGTAATGTTAAAAGGATCTATCCAGCTAGAAGACATAACAATTGCAAATATATGTGTGCCCAATACTGGAGCATCCAGATATATAAAGCAAACACTCTTAGACCTAAAGAAAGAATTAGGCCCTAATACATTAATAGTGGGTGATCTGAACTCCCTTCTCTCAGTATGGGACAGATCTTCCAGGCAACAAGTCACCAAAGAGACACAGGATTTAATCTACACCTTAGACCAACTGGACCTGACAGATACATACAAAACATTTCAGCCCAAAACTAAAGAATATACTTTCTTCTCATCAGCTCATGGAACATTCTCCAGGATAGACCACATATTAGGTTACAAATCTATTCTCACCAAATTTTAAAAAATTGAAATCATTCCAAGTATCTTCTTAGACCACAATGGACTAAAATTGGAAATTAATAGTAAGAGAAACTCTGGAAACTATACAAATACATGGAAGCTAAATAATAGGCTCCTGAATGACCTATGGGTCCAAGAAGAAATTAAACAGGAAATCAAAGATTTTTAGAAACTAATGAAAATAAAGATACATCATACCAAAACCCATGGGATACTGCAAAAGTAGTACTAAGAGGCAAAATTATTGCAATAAGTGATTACAACAAAAAGACATAAAGACTTCAAATAAATGACCTAACACTATTCCTCAAAGAACTTGAAAAATAACAACAATCCAAACCTAAATGTAGTAAATGGAAAGAAATAATTAAGATCAGAGCAGAACTAAATGAAACAGAGACCCCCCCAAAAATAGAAAATGTCAACAAAACAAAAACCTGTTTTTTCAAGAAGATAAATAAAATAGACAAACCATTAGCTAGGTTAATAAAAAAAGAAGAGAGAAGACCCAAATAACAAAAATCAGAAATGAAAAAGGAGACATAACAACTGATACCACAAAAATACAAAGAATCATTAGAGACCATTATAAACAACTGTATGACAACAAATATGAAAATCTGGAAGATATGGATAAGTTTCTAGATACCTACAAACTACCAAGACTGAACCAAGAAGAGATAGAAAACCTGAACAGACCAATAACAAGAAAGGAGATTGAAGCAGTAATTAGCAATCTTCCAACAAAGAAAAGTCCAGGTCCAGATGGCTTTACAGCAGAATTCTATCAAACTTTTAAAGAGAAGTTATTACCAATTCTCCTCAAACTATTCCAAACAATTGAAATAGAAACTACTCTCCCAAACTCATTCTATGAAGTCAACATAACTCTGATACCAAAACCAGATAAAGGCACAACAAAAGAAGAAAATTACAAGCCAATATCCTTGATGAACATAGATGCAAAAATCCTCAGCAAAAGATTAACAATCAGAATACAGCAACACATTAAAAAAAATTATACACTATGATCAAGTGGGATTCATCCCAGGGATGCAAAGCTGGTTCAACATATGAAAATCAATAAATGTGATACCTCACATCAACGAACTCAAGAACAAAGACCATATGATTATCTCAATAGATGCTGGAAAAGCATTTGACAAAACTCAACATCCCTTCATGATAAAGACTCTCAACAAGTTAGGTATAGAAGAAAAGTATCTCAACACAATAAAAGCCATTTATGACAAGCCCACTGCCAGTATCATTCTGAATGGTGCAAAACTGAGGGCCTTTCCCTTAAGAACAGGAACAAGGCAAGGATGCCCACCCTCTCCACTACTATTTCACATGGTACTGGAGGTACTAGCCAGAGCAATCAGGCAAGAGAAAGAAATAAAGGGAATCCAGATTGGAAAAGATGAAGTCAAACTGTCTCTATCTGCAGATGACATGAAAACCTAAAGACTCTATCAAAAATCTCCTAGAGCTGGTTAATAACTTCAGTAAAATGCAGGAAACAAAATAAATGCCCCCAAATCAGTTGCATTTATTTTTACTCAAATAATGAGCTAACAGAAAGAGAAATAAAGAAAATAAGCCTATTTACAATTGTCACACAAAAAATAAAATACCTAGGGATCAATTTAACCAAGGAAGTGAAAGACCTCTACAATGAGAACTACAAACCACTTCTGAAAGAAATTAAAGAAGTCATGAAAAGATGGAAAGATATTCCATGCTCCTGGATTGGAAGGATTAACATTGTGACAATGTCTATACTACCCAAAGCAATCTACAGATTCAATGCAATCCCTATCAAAATACCAATGACATTCTTCACACAAATGGAAAAAACAATCTTACCTTTTGTATGGAACAACAAAAGACCCCGAATAGTCAAAGCAATCCTGAGCAAAAAAAAAAAATAAAGCTGGAGGCATAGCACTACCTGACTTAAAATTACACTACAAAGCTATTGTAAACAAAACAGCATGGTACTGGTATAAAAATAGATATTCAGACTAGTGGAGTAGAATTGAGAACCCAGAAATCACCCCTTAGGCTTATAGTCATCTGATATTGGACAAAGGCAACAAAAATCCACATTGGGGAAAAGACTGCCTCTTCAACAAGTGGTGCTGGGAAAACTGAATATCCCTAAGCAGTAGAATGAAACTAGATATGCATCTCTCACCTACACTAAAATCAACTCAAAATGGATTAAAGACTTAAGTATAAGACCCAGAACTGTAAAATTACTGAGGGAAGATATAGGTGAAACACTCCAGCAACTAGGTCTGGGCACAGGCTTTATGAACAGGAGGCCAAAAGCACAAGCAGCAAAAGAAAAAATAAACAAATAGGACTACATCAAACTAAAAAGCTTCTGCACAGCAGAGGAAAGAATCAACAGAGGGAAATGACAACTTACAGAGTGGGAGAAAATTTTTGCTAACTATGCATATGACAAGGGATTAATATCCATAATATAGAAGAAACTCAAACAATTTATAGTAAAAATAGAAATAACGCAATTAAAAAATGGGCAAAGGAGCTGAATAGACATTTTTCAAAGGAAGACATACAAATGGCAAACAGGTACATGAAAAAAGTTCAACATCACTAGTCATCAGCGAAATGCAAATTAAAACTTCATTAAGATACCACCTCACCCCAGTTAGACTGGCTATAATCAAAAAGACAAGGAATAGCAAATGCTGACAACAGTGTGGGAGAAGGGAAGACTCCTACACTGTAAATGGGACTGTAAATTAGTACTACCTCTATGGAAAACAGTATGGAGGTTTCTCAAACAACTACAGATAGATCTTCCATACGATCCAGCAATCCCACTTCTGGGTATATACCCAGAGGAATGGAAATCATCACGTCAAAGGGATACCTGCACTCCCATATTCATCACAGCTCTGTTTACAATAGCTAAGAGATGGAGCCAACCTTAATGTCCATCGAAGGATGATTGGATAAGGAAACTGTGGTGTATATACACCATGGAATACTACTCTGCCATAAAAAAGAATGAAGTACTCCCATTTGCAACAACATAGATAAGCCTGGAGAAACTTATGTTGAGTGAAATAAGCAAAGCTCAGAGGGATAAATACTGCAGGTACTCACTCACATGTGGGAGCTAAGAGAGAAAGAAGGAAGGAAAGAAAGACCACAGTAGTGTGTTGGACTTGCAGAGGGAGAGAACACTCTATGGGCTACAAAGTGAAGTAGGGGGGGAGGAGGAAGAGGAGGGAGGTTGGGGATAATTGGGTGGTGGACATGGGGTACAAATGCAATTTGTGGTTATAGGTATACAGCCAGTATGAATCTGGCCCCCACATCACGGGCATGAGGGGTGACAATCAGTTTTGTATCTCATGAATATTCATAACCAATAAAAAATTAAAATAATGAGGTAGACTTATGTTTACTGATATGGAAATATCTTCAGTCCGTATCAGTAAGTGAAAAAGGCAAATTATAAAACATTATGTATGATATTCTGTGTATAGTTGTAATCACATAAAATATTTTTGGAAGGATCAATAATTTTGTTACCTCTCAGTGGTGGTTAAGGCAGTTCCCCCCTCTGTGATGGGAAGAACTCAAGAGTAGAAAAGGAAATTGTTTAATTTCTGTTTTTATCCTTTTGTGCTCTTTGAACTCTTTTCTGAAAAACTGTGTTTTGAGGAGATGGTCAACATCACTAATCATTACGGAATAGCAAATCAACACGACAATGGGATATCATCTCACACCCACTAACATGGCTATTATCAAAAAGTCAGAAAATAACAAGTGTTGGTAAGGATGTGGAGAAATTGGAACCCTTATGTACTCGGTAGGAATAGAAAATGGTACAGCTGCTGTGGAAAAGTTTGGCAATTCCTTAAAAAATTAAAAATAAAATTACTATACAATCCAGCAATTTCACTTCCAGGTGTATACCCAAAAGAATTGAAAGCAGGGTTTTGAAGAGATATTTGTACCAATGCTGCATGGTCATAGCAGCAGTATTCACAACACCTCAAACACAGAAGCAACCCAAGTGTCCCTCGACAGATTAATAGAAAAGGAAAATGTGCTGTATCTGAATGAAATGTTATCCAGCCTTAAAAGGAAGGAAATTTTGACATATGCTACAATGTGAATGAACCTTAAGGACATTATGCTAAGCGAAATAATCCAGTCACAGAAAGACAAATATTGTGTGATTTCACTTATATGAGCTACCTAGGATCATCAAAATCATAGAGACTGAAGGTAGAAGGTGGTTGGAAGGGGCTGGGGGTGAGGGGAAAGGGAGTATTGTTTAATGGGTGTAGTTTCAGTTTTACAAGATGAAAAGAGTTATAGAGATGGGTGGTGGTGATAATTGCACATTATGAATGTATTTAATACCACTGGACTGTACTTAAAAATGGTTAAGATGGTAAATTTTTGTTATGTGTGTTTTACCACAATAAAAAAATTGAAAAAAAAAGTTTATCTATTACTTACAATTTCAAAATACAGTTTTAATAATTGTCTAGTCTAATCTTCATTTTAGAAAAAAAAAAAAATCAAGACCTAAGAGGGGATGTGTTTTGGTTGCTATTAACAAATTACTCTAAAATTTAGCAGCTCAAAACACCTTCATACTGTTACTAATTTTGCAGGTCAGGAATTGGGGAAGGGCTTGGAGGGTAGCTCTTACCCACCTGTTGCAGTCAGATGTGGGCTAGAGCTGCAGTCAGCTGAAGGCTTGGCTGGGGCAGGCAGCTCGGACCCCAGCTGGGCTATGGTCTGGAGCACCTCTCCAGCATGGCAGTCTCGGGGTAATTGAATTTCCTACGTAGTGATTGGCTTCTCCAAAGAGAGTATTCCAAGAAAATCAGGCAGAAGCTGCCTGATATTCTCAGACCCAGCCTCAAAAGTCACACAGCTCAATGCCACTATTGTGTGTTGGAAGAGTCACAAACTCACCTAGATTCAAGAGGAGAGACCTGGATCCATCACCACCACCACCTGATTGGGATGAGTGTTCAGGAACTTTGTCCAGGAAGTAACTTGCCCAACAAAACAGACAGGAAGTGGCAGAGGTCAAATGGAGAGCAAGGGCTCCATTGCTGTCCTGAGCTCATTCTGAATGTGATTTCCTGCCTTTGACACCTGCTACCCAACCAAATGGACCCCCACCCAGCCCCAGCAGCTGAGCTCATCTAGGCCCCGGGGGCTGAGTCCCAGGCCACCATAGTTCTTTCTCACCGTCCCCCAGAAAGGTCCAGAATGAGACTTTGGCCCCATTTTGTGCTAAAGTCCTGCTAAAAAGCAAAGATTATCCCCCTTGCCTCTTACTCTCCAGAACCACCCTAGTATCTGAACATTCTTCAGCCCCAATGTCATTTGAGAAATTTCCTTTCTGTTTATTCCACCCAGAACCAGTTCTGCCTTTTACAACCAAGAATTTGCCCCCTTGCTCCAGGGACAGGAGACCAGGCTGTTCTGTCCCTAGGACCCAAGCAAGTAGGTGACAGATGTTACTCCAGAGATGCCTGGCCTGTCCCAGAGCAGCTCTCATGACAGCCGGCTCCACCCTGGTCATGGGAGAGCAGGCAGGGAGGCCAGCACCTCACTAGGCTATCTGGGCAATTCCATTGTCATTCCTCTAGCCAGTCCAGATGCTTGTGGGTTGACGCTGTGACCTCACTTGTGAGGGGCCTGGATCTTGGAGAGTCTCAGATTTTTTGACAAGATGACATGTACAGAGAGAAAACAGCTACAGCACTTCTCCCTTCCACCTTGAACTTGCCTCATTCATCCCCCAAACACACACACACACCATCCTACCTCAGAACAGAGACAGGAAAGAGACCCCAAGTCCAGGTGAAAGCTTCTGGGAGGTCAACATGCCAACTTTTCGCTACCATCTGATGTGGCCTCTGGCAAGTCCCTTAACCTCTCTCAGCTCCAGGCTTCCTGGCTGGAAGGCCAACAGGGGTCCACCTTCATCTTTTCCACCTGTGAGGAAAGGCTGGGATCAAGAAAGACGTTGTCCTGAAGGCTGAGCACAGTAGACACCGCGCACAGCTGGCCGGCCTGCCCACCCCAGGGCTTTGCTGGAGAAAATGAGTGTCCTTGGAGAGGCTGCATACAAAGTGCAAACTGCTCAGTCTTGCTGACCTTCTTATGGAAATAGAAAAGACCAAAAAAATTTTGTTTTATCCTCCTGTTCCTGAAGCAATATAAATGTGGGCTCAGAAAAGATTGTGATGTGACTACTTCTCTTTTGAGACAGCTTGTTCCAGAGAGACCAAGAAAAGAGGAAGGAAAGGGCAGATCACGGGAAGAAATTTCTGGAAGGCAATATTTCAGAAAAAGGAGAGGGCACATCCTATTTGAATCAGGAGGTGCATTCTGGATCTGCTTCTAACTAATTTCATGGCCATAAGCAAATCCTTTAGCCTCTCTGACCCTCGGTTTACACACCTGCGAAATCAGCACAATAGATTTGCCATCTGCCATACAGCATGTTAGGAGGCAGATTCACTTAGAAGGTGCCCCCCTTTACCCCTGGAAAACCATCCTCACTCGCTGTGGTGCCCATCAGAGTGACTTGTACTTCGACACCTGCGAAATCAGCACAATAGATTTGCCATCTGCCATACAGCATGTTAGGAGGCAGATTCGCTTAGAAGGTGCCCCCCTTTACCCCTGGAAAACCATCCTCACTCGCTGTGGTGCCCATCAGAGTGACTTGTACTTCGTGGATACTCGACATGTACACACGTATTTATCCAGATCCTGCCTTGTTCTAAAAAGATTTGAAGTGCCTCGTATGTTCAATAAACGCGTACAATGAATGAATCAATTAATGGGCTAATGGATGTGAAAATGCTTTGAAAAGTATAAGATGAAAGAGATTTTAATATAAAATAGTGACCCAGGAAGGCTGAGTGGTACTTTCAAGGAACAGAGACCCTCCTAGTAACTCTGGCCTGAGGAAGGGCGAATTTATCTTAAGACCGGGTGATGGGTCTTAAGCTATGACATGAAGATGACACTATTCAGCATGACTTTTTCAAAGGCATTGCAATTCCCAGGGCTTTTTAATGCAGCCCCAGGGCTCCTGGAAATAAGTTTCTGAGGGATGTTCAGCCTCCAGACTCAAGCTGTGAGCAGGGATTTCTCTATGTACCTCAGGGTCCTTCCATGCCCACACATTCTCTGGCGTTGTCACTGACCACCTGGTCTTCTCAGATCCTGTGCAGGATGAGCCCACCCTAGCCTTCCTCCAAAATTCCAAACTCACAACTGGAGGCTCTGCTCTGAGGGACTGGACTCCAGGGACATGGGGCTGGGGACTGGGGACACTGGTGGGAGTGGGGGCTGTATGCAAGGTCCACAGTGAGGGTCAGCTCCACGAAGCATACAGCTAGTGCAGTGTACAGCCAGGTCAGCCAGACACTGTGCCACAGCAGGCCACTGCAAATGACTTTATAGTTATTGTTCCTTAAATTGGACGTCCCCTCAGAGCTCACACAATAAGAGATGAAACAGCCTGCAGGAGGTCGCAGAGAAATGGAACACCGGAGGAAGGGAGTTTTGTTCCCCCCGAGGGGCATGCTCCAGACACCACACCTTCCTTCTCCCCATTCTTGCTGCCAGCTACTCTCCAGACATTTTTATCTGGATGGGTTCACAGTGTCTCCAGGACTGAAATGGACTACGTCCCTGGACATCTGCCCCCATAACTGGTGGGGTGAATCCAGCACTTTGGGAAGGAAGGAGGGGTTAATTAAGGGGAAAGTGAGGGCTGTTGCTGCAGGAAGTTATGTCTGAGCCTGCTTCTGCACAGGTATATGTCTTTGCACAGGCAAACCGACATCAATGTATGTGTTTATACCATATGTGTGTGAATTTTCATGTGTGCATTATATGCACATGTATATGTGTATTCTTGTGGATGTGTGAAACACAGTTTGGTGCGTGTGAGAGAGAGTGCGTGCACATCCCTCCCACTACAGTACTGTCTGGGCTCTGTCTTAGAGCTCTGTGCCTTGTTATTGTGGTTCAGCCAGAGCCCAATCATTAGTGCCAGCTGGAGACATCATTTGGTGTCATTTGGCTTTGCAGAGCTTCTGTACCAGTGAGGAAACCCGGGAGGGAAGAGCTGTTTTGGAACAAAAGTGAGAGAGAAACAAAAAGCAGAGGAGGCAGAGGAAGGGAAGGAATCCTAGGCTTCCCAAGGAGAGGCAGAGACAGAGCATTGTGCGTGGGTGATACTGCAGGTAAACTGAGGCAGGCCTGAAGGGGTTGGTTTGGGGAGGAGGCTGACCTTAGGACACAGTAAGGCCTTTATCTCCTTTAAAATAAAGGAGAATTTCTATTGGTTTTTGAGCCATCTGAAATCCCACTTTCCCACTTTACGTTTTACAGCACAGCTAACCTTTGGAAAAGTTCTCCAGAACTTAGAAGAAACGTTGCTAGGGGCATTCCTTCCAAGGAAACTTCCAGATGTGAATCAATCAATTCCACATTTAGTTTTGCTTTGGACCTGCCTCCACAGGGCTTGCAGCAGGAGAGGTGAGAGTGCAGGGTGGAATATGAGGGACCTCACACTCTGCAGGCAGACCTTAGTCTTTGAGAGCATGTGGGCCTCCCCTTGGTGAGCTCTGGGTTTCATGCTGCTGGGTTCCCTCCCCACCCTTCAGCCCACCACTCCCTGCATCCTCCTAGCTCTATGGACAGTGGCTTGAGTTAGGGCAATAGAAGAGACTGGCTGATCGGATGGTTGGATGGAGAATGGACAGGCAGGAATTAGGTACCAGTCAAAGACCACCCACTGGGTGCAGAAGCTTCTATGAGTTATCATGGAGTCAGGGAAATAGTGTCTTCATTGCTCTGACTCCAGAAATTCCTCCTGCCTTTGTAATTTCTCAGCAATGGAGTATTCATAATTGCCTCATTAGCTTAGTCCTGACTGCCAGGAATTCTTAAGGATTAGTTAGCTAGCACTGATGAAGACTCTTAGAAAGGATAGCTCTTCAGCATCCATGAGCACTGGTATAAAACATGGAGTTAGACATGGTCTTTTATAATATTTACCATATGCTGAAGTCTGTTCTCAATTTCCTATTCCTTCTGATTTAAAGTAACATGGAATACAGTCCTGCCTGAAGAAGAGGAAAATTCATTGCAACTACAGCAGCAGGGATTAAAGCATAGTTGAACATGAAGAGCTGATGTGCATAAACTGTGGTTTGCACATAATTGGTGCTCTATAAATGTTGAACAGATGAATGAATAAATGTAATTCGCAAGAAGTAATCAAGAAAATGCACACAACACACACACACACACACACACACACACCATTTCTTGTATATTTTAAACAAACTGGTGCTGTTGAAAAGAAGAATGACCTACATACTTTGTCTCTTAGACCAGCTGCATCAGGATAACCAAAGTTCTTGATAAACACATGGAATCTCCTGGCCCAAAGCCAGACTAACAAAATCAGAATCTAGTTGGTAAGGTAGGACCCATGCACCTATATATTTTAATGAGCATGTCAGGAAATTCTGATGAACAACCAGGTCTTGGAATCATTGGGTTAGATGTCTTAGGGGCCATATTAAAGCAGCAGGGAGACGTCTTGTCACCAGATAAAGCTGATATTGCTGCAGAAGCACTGGACAAGGAGCAGAGGGTTTTGGTTCATTCCTGGCAGCCAGTGTGTGTTCTTAGGCGAGGCACTTCCTCTTTGTGGCTAGGGTCTGGTCTTCTGCAGAGGTTGAGAGCAGAACAAGCTTCCTTCCAGAACAAACCCCCATATATTCGCAAAAATTTAGTGGGGAGAAAATCAAGATGGATTCAAGAGCATATGGGAGATGTCCTTGAGATGCTGAGGACCTTCCTCCTGGCCCTTCAGCCTCCCCCGCCTACTTGGGGGAGTCAAGAGACAGCAGGCATCTGGAAGCAGGTCCCCACAGCTGTGTCACCTACGAAGCCTCCTGGAGGAGAGGGAGGACCAAGACCCAGATCCCAGTTCCCTGCCCCTCTGACAGTCACCTGGGTCTCCCGGGAGTGGCACTGAGGGGAAGCTCTAAATCATGTGTGGATTACAGTCGTTCTGTTTGCCTTTTTCTGCAGTAGATCCGATGATTTAAATTAGGTCTCGATTCTTGTTTAAATTATAGTTTACTGTTCTGCACCCCGCTCAGAAGTGAATTACCTTAAGCAGCGGTATTAATAACATGGTTATAATTAAGCCTCATTACTGCAGGCAGTTTGCTGAAACAAATTGCTTCTTCATTATTATTATAGCACCTTTGGTAAAAAGACATTTCCCCAGAATGCGACCTTGATGCTTTATATAGTAAAAGCCGAGATATGATAGAGACGTGAGGATGAATTAGCATCTTTTGCCTTCTCTATCCGGCTCATTAGGAGGAGAAGAACGCAAGTCAAATCCAAACAGCCTTGATGGCAATTTTAATCTGTATGAAATGGATAATGAATAGTTTTGAACTTTCTGCGACATTTTTGTAATGGTGTTTTATTTATATGATGCTACTATTAAAATGAATAAATAAATAAAGAAATACAAGCCGAGGAGCAGAGACAAGAAAAGCCAGGGAGGTCTCACCAGACGGCCAGTGGCATTGAACTTGAGCTTGTTATCATCAATTGGTTTGAGAGTTTCTGGCCCAGAGCCTGTTACACTGAGAGACAGAAAAGGGGAGGACAGTCTGTCTATTTATTCTAATTTTTCTGCCTTAATCTGGCCTTGAGGCCTGGGAAAGAAAGGGGCCTGCAAGGAATGACCTAGAAACTTTGCAAACCAAGTTTGAAAGGCATGCAAACTTCTGAGACTGTGCGGGGCCCTAGGAAGTGTTTAATGCCCACTGGGGCTCTGAAAGCTTTGGCACTGCAGGGTGTTTCTGCCCGATCCCTCCCACTCCCCACCCAAGTGTGCACTGAGAACAGAAGCACGGGCTATAGGACTTGGTTTGGTCATTTCCTGTTTTGCTTATTAATTACTCTTTCTGGTGACAATTACGACTCTGAAAACTAATTTTGTTTGGCTGTGCACTGAGAACAGAAGCACGGGCTATAGGACTTGGTTTGGTCATTTCCTGTTTTGCTTAATAATTACTCTTTCTGGTGACAATTACGACTCTGAAAACTAATTTTGTTTGGCGATTTACTCTCTTTTTTGTAATTAGAATATGGTGATTACAATGTGCTTCGTATCACATTAGAGTTTTCTTAGAAAGAGTCATGCAGAGGCTCCCACGGGCAGGTGTTCACACGCAGGAAGAGCAACTCCCTCCTACAGGGAGAGCAGCTGCTGCCATGACGGACTGAGCCCCCCACACTCCCCATGGCTCCACCTGAGCTTCCATAGACAAGGGGGCTGAGCAGAGCCCCTCGCTGCCTCCCTCCTTTCTCTGCTGCCCAGGATCCCGACAGGGTCTAATCCATCTCTCCTGACTTTATCTCCAGCTAGAGACTCTCTAGCCCCTGTAGTCAACGGTGCCATAAAGACACTCTTTATTGGCATGCCATGTTTCTGTCACCCAGGCTGCCCTTAACAGAACATGCAGTATAATCAGTAGAATAAATCCTCTCTCTCACCAGATATCTCTCAAGAGAGAGAGCAGCCCTTACAAACCAACTGCCCATCCAGAGCCCTGGAACCCACCTCTGGGTGACAAATATCCTCCCAAGGAGCACGCAGAGCTGCAGGTGCCCCATCCCACCCCAGGAGGGTGAAAGGCAGTCGATGAGAATGTGGACTCCTGGGTGACACAGCCCCAGGTCCAGATTCTAGCTCCACCAGTTACTAGCTGTGCGATCTTAGACAAGTGACTTAAGCACTCTGAGCCTCACATTCTTATTATTCCTAACTCCACCACGGTGTCCTAAGGATAAAATGCAAGAGCGCATCCGAAGCTCTCAGCAGAGTGCCTGGCACATCGCAAATGCTCAGTAAATGGAAGCTATCATCATCATCCGTCCTGCATGCTTTTTCTCCTTTCTCTCGGGAAGTGGCTCTTGTACTATGCATGCAAGAGGCGATAACTCAGCCTTCAGGAGGCCTGGGGAAAGGTCAGCGGGCCAGCCATGGGACTCTCTTTATTACACAAAAAGCTCCCAAGAATAGCTGGACTCATCTGCAACAGGCCTCCAGGCCTCAGACTCTATATTCCTCTGTGGCAGGGCTGCTGAGCTCAGCCTGGCAAGTGAATAATGATAGTAAAAGAAAAGAGACACACAACTCCTTACTGCTTCTTCACTGCCTTGCCCTTCCCGGACGGACCTCTGCGGTCCGTTACCGCTTACCTCCAGCAAGGGTTTCTGGTTTGTTTATTCACCATCCACGGGGCATTTGCTATAAATCTGGCACTGACCTTGGCATGGTGGATAGGACCAAATGATTTTTACACAGTTCTTAACATCAAACAGTTTGCAACCTCGTAGGGATGTGTATCTCTCCAGTTAGAGTTCAAGTCAGTATGTTCAAGGAGCCCAAAATTCTCATCTGATGTAGGGGATGGCTTCTCAGAGGCACTTGAAGCATAGGTAAAATGCCCACGAACAAAGAAGAGAGGATAACCAGACACAGACAAGCCCATGTGAGCAAAGGTGATTGGCCCTAGGTGCTGACATACTCGGGTAAGGGAGAATCAGTGGGGTGGGTGGAGTTCAAGGTACATGGAGGGATGTTACAGGAGCTAGGACTTAAAAGTAGGTTAAGGCCAACTCCTGGATGACCTGAAAAAGCCACACCAAAGAGTTTGAACTGGCTCTGTAAGCCATTGAGAGTTGTTGCAGGATCTGGCGGGAGGTGAATGGTTCTGCATATAATTTTGGAAGGAGCCAGGATGGAGTGGGGCAGGGGGACCAGTCTATGAGTGAGCTCAGTCATTTCAGTGGGAGGTCCCACAGGCCTGAGCCAAGGCAGAGGCAGGCCCCACATTGGAGCCCAAGTGGGTGTAGGGACAGGCTATTCTGTTCTTCCTGTGATGTCTCTCAGCTCAGCCTGTTCCCAAGATGATATGACAGAGACCCTGCCATCTGCTTGCCTTGCTATTTTAAGACTCATGCTCAGGAGGCAGCCGGTACCTTCCTCCCACTCCCCACTTCCTCTTATCTGAGCTGCTCACAGTCAGTCCTTTAGTTGAAAGCAGCCCAGCACCTGGACACAGCCTGGTCGCTGTTGGGTTCTGATGCTCTTCTCAATACCATCTTTGTGGCAACTGAGCATTAGAATCACATCCTCAGGGGGTATCCTCCACTTTCTTCTATCCTCCCCACCTCCTGGCCATAGCTTTGACCCCCTGGCATCCTGCTATTAGAGCATTTAGACTTTGGATCCACAGTTGTAAGCTCCTACTGCAGGGGCCTGGTGGCATTTGAGGCAAAAAGCCACAAAGCCAAGAGCTGAACTTTCACAGCCCTTCGGTCTCTTGTCATTTCCCTACTCGGCAAAGAATTGAGTCCAGTTGAATGATGGCAAGTGTGCAATTAGATCAAAGGTTACTGCGATGAAGAAGCTGTGCCATTGTTAAGTGAAGAGATGGGCCAGCCAGGGCCTCCTGGAACCTCTTCCTTGTGCATTTAACCCCTCATGGGCCGAACTGCAGAGAAGACTGGCATATGCTCTTCACAGGCCATCCAAAGTCTCTTGCACTGGAGAACCAAGCCCAGCAACCTCCCTGACCCCATACCCCACCAGCTCCCTGGGAGCCAGTCATGTCCAAACCAAGGGAGAAGGAACTAAGCAGAGAAGGGGGATCAGACAGCTTGGAACAGCCTGTTTGGCTTATCTTGGGATAATTATCCGATTTATAGGAATCCTCAACCCTGCATTTCTTATTTGTGGGGCAGAGCATGGGGAAGGGAGAAGAAAGGGCAGCAATGAGGGGGGCCCTCTGGTTGGCTGCCGGTAGGTGGCTCTGTCCACAGTCAGGCAGGAGGAAGGGAGGGTAATGATAATAACTAGAAACTCTGGGTTTCCCGGGATGGTCCTAACTGCATGCAACGCTAGATAAGATTAAATATACAGTAAAATGTCCTTTAATATGTGTCCCATTGCATTTACATGTTAGAACAAAAGAGACTTTTTTATAATGCATTATATCACTTAACACACTTTTTGTTTATGACCACCTTACCCCCCTAGACTCTAGTAAAGATCAGAATCTCTGTCGCGATCATCTCTGATTCCCATGTAGCATCAACATCGAGCATGGTGCTGATAGACATGGTAAGTTCCCAATTAATATTTACTGAATTGGCCAATAAATAAATGGAAGAGAAAAGGAAGATGAAAACATACTAACATTTTTGTGCACATGTTCTGTACCAGGTAGTAGCATAGGCATTCGTTGCTCAGGAACATTACACCAATCCTGTTAACTAGATAGCATCACCTTGTTACACTCAAGAGGAAATTAAGCTCCAGGAAGTTTAAGGAGTTTGCCCACATCACACTGATATTTGAACCAATATTCATTTGGCTCTGAAGTCCGTGTTTTTAACTGTCTGTCTAAGGTAGAAATTGTATTGAATGTTTTTCTGGAACCTGAGTATAAGTTCCTCCTTTTTTAAGTAACAATAGCCCAAATTTTCTTTCAAGAGACACTCTTTTCTATTCTCAGCCCATGTGCTTTGGGTGGAATTGACTTGACTTCCAACTTTGGGGGGTCTTGTGACTCAGGTAGACCTCTAGAGCTTGTCAGATCCCAACCTGGGGTTTTGTTCAGGAATAGTCACCTATCCAGGCAGAGTCAACAAAACACAGTTGACCCTTTGCAAGAGAACTGTTGACAGAAGGGCTGTTTGTTGATACTCAGAATTGTCCCCACCCTTCTCAGCTCTTCCCTTGTACCTAGGGTGGAAAGCAACAAAATCATCTTTCCCAGCCCCGCTTGCCAACCTGATTTCTGTAAGAGTCCACCAAGGAGAGGCACTTATACAAAATGTGGAAGGTGGAAGAGGAGAAGCCTTTTTTTTTTTTTTTTTTTTTCTCTAGCTGCATGGAGACTTGCAGGCTTCCAGGCATCCTTCTTTGAATCAGTCACTTGGGCACTTACAGGTACCTGAGACCACTAGTGGCATCTTTCCTGAGATTTCTACATTCCAGATTTCTTGTAGATTAGCAGCTGCCTTCCTGGTCTTTGCCCCCTTAGTGCTTTCAATGGCTGTATAAGTTTAACTCTGTATTGAATTCATTCCTTCTCCATATACCTAAAGTGGCTTCTGGTCTCCTGACCAAAGCTTGATGATGTGTGTAGAGGTGCTCTTCTGTTATCACCAGGACTGTTAGCTTCAAAGAGCATCTTATCCTGGCCCTGCTGGGAGACATCCTGTGGAACCTGAGAATGCAGTTCTGGAAGGCAGAGCTGAGAGATGGGAATGAACTGAGACTGATGATGACATCTCTGAGCCCCAAAATCCAACTTTGCCTAAAGCCAGCCCTAGCCCAGGGCTTCACAGTACCTGAGTCCAACTGGAGTCTCCTTTGCAATTGTTTAAACCCATTCCTTCTTGCATTTGGCCAGGGGTATCTGGAGCTAAAGATTCTGACTGAATCATCCTTCAACCTTCTGGCAGATCCTTCAGTCTTCCTCTGCAGGTGCACGTTCCAGCTTAGAATCTCCTCTTAAACTCCTCCTTAGACCTGCAGACCATCCAAAGCTTCTCCAAATTCCAAAGACCCAAGTGTGATCATTCTACAATAGAATCCTGCAGGACTCCAGTCCCACATCCTCAGCCCCGCCTTTTCCTGGCTAAGATTTCATCCTTATAAATCTGTTTAGAACAAAAAGAGTTTATGCCTGTGTGTCATGATTTCAAAAGCAGTAAAAAAAAAAAAAAAAAAAAAAATTCTTTTCCTTTCAGCTATTCTTCACACACACACACACACACACACACACAAAAAAAAAAAACTCCCTTTCCCCAGCTCACTATCTGCCACTGCCCACTTCCACCCATCCCCATAGGTGGTATTTTAAGATTCTACAATTAGATATTCATAGTTCTTTGCATTAACATAGGACCTCTGGCCACCATTAAAATGCAAATCCCTTGGGAGAGGCAGCACCATCAGGTTTAGTAGTCAATGCATGTCATGGGAAGATTTCTAGACTCAGATGATAAAAATTGGACTCCCATCTCTGCTAGTGGCCTCAGGGTAGTTTCCCTGAGCCTCAGTTTCTTTGTTGGCAAACCTGGACAATAGACCTCCCCTTCACAAGACCTTTGTGAGGAATGAGTAAAGTGGCACTTTTGCTCACTTGTGAAGTTGTCATCGCAGGCGACTGAATCATCCTGGCATTGATTAAGGGTTTCCTGGGTGCTAGATACCATTCAACCCTTTACATGCATTATGTCATTTCATCCTTAAGATCCCTTTCTGAGCAGCACTATCATTGTGTATGATTGGATTCAGGACACAGCACCCCAAAATATGACATGTTGGCATTTGAGTAAACAGCAGGAGCAGGAAGGACCCTCTCACCTTCTCCCCACCATTCCCCCTTGAAGCATGCCATAAAACCTAGAGAATTTTTTGACATCACCCTGAAGTAGATCATAAGGCCCTTGTGTGAAAGGTGCCCACCTGATACCCAGAGGAAAGGAATATCTTTATCTCTGAAGATACAG
>NW_007737731.1:4840-5954 GCF_000696425.1 Galeopterus variegatus | reverse complement strand
ATATAAAAGAAAAAATAAGATTAATAAGAAGAATTTTTTAGAACAAAATGTGTCTACCACATATGTTTAATAGCTGCTAATTTATTTGTGTGTGTGTGTGTATGAAACAGCTCATACATACAATAAAGCATATATAATATATACAGACAATACTCTTCAGTTTTGACCTGATTCTGTGGGGCAACCTGCAAATGAGTTGTGTGGGAAGAAGGAAACACAGGTTGCCATTGGCAGTGGGGCCTGGCAGGCCAGCCCCCTGTCCTGCTCCCAGTCTGGCTTTCCAAGAGGTTGAAGGGAAGCCGCCTCCTTCAATTCATTTCTGGGTCAGTAATGGTCTCCGGCCTCTTCATTTGCATCCATAATTGACAGCTCCTTAGCAGCTCATTAGGAAAGTAGGGCTCTTTGTGACCAACAAAAGAGGGGACTAAATCCCTGGGNGTGTGAAAGGTGCCCACCTGATACCCAGAGGAAAGGAATATCTTTATCTCTGAAGATACAGAGACTCAGAAAAGATTTGAACCAACAAGCCTTGCTACGCTCCCTCTAGTTTATTACCATTAAATCATATACCCTTTGTCCAATCATGCTTCTCCACAACTATCCACTTCTTCATCGGGCTTAGCATAAAAATATAAGGTTTCCTAGGTTCTATGGGTCTTTATTTCTGAAGCCTTCTTTGTCACACAAAACTTAAAAATTTGTATGCTTTTCTCCTGTTAATCTGTATTTTGTGATAGGGGCCTCAACCACGAACCTAAGATGAGAAGTTATTTCTTTCCCCTACATCTTCCTGTTACAAATAAGGAAACAGCAACACGTAGAAGCTGAGTCACTTTACCAAATAGGAGGGAGACCACATTTGTATCTAAGTAGTCTGATACCAAAACCCACACTCCTCATTGTTTCTTCACATGGGGTCCTGGTCAAATACTTTACTGAAACATTTTGTATTTTTTCCAACGTGAAAAACAGGTTGTCCCTTAGAACCAGAAATGGGGGCTTGGTTGGAGAGAGAAGGTGTTGGGACCTGGAGGCCAGGAAGTTCAGCTGTCCCAAGGCCATCTCTTGTGCCTGCTTGGTCCTGCCCAGCAGGCTTATATATTCCTTTTTCTTC
>NW_007737731.1:1997-3744 GCF_000696425.1 Galeopterus variegatus | reverse complement strand
CCTGCACCTGCCATGGTGTCAGGGAAGACAGGAACAATGGACAGGAAAGCACAGGGCCTGGACACTCAGGGATGTCAGCTTGTGATGTCCCTCTCTGCTTCATCTGAGCCCAGCCTGGGCTCTCAGGTTCTCATGGCATTGGCAGTGGCTGACCCCTGATACCACTTGAAACCCCATGCTGGGGAGGCATTAATGAGAGGAGAAAACCATGCTTTCCTTCTATAAGTATCCTATACACGAGGTTTTCATCCTCACAACAGAGTTATAACACAATATCCCTCAGCAGTTATTTTACAAGAAAGGAAATCATAGCACAAAAAGGTTTATTAACATATAGAAAGTCACACGGGTTCTGAGGCCAGATCTTATGAGTTCCCACAACCTTGTCCCCACAGCGGCACAATGAGCAACCCAAGGGCAACGTGCTAAGTCTGGAAGAAGATGCTGAATTCATGGGAGCTAGAGACTGCTCTGAACTAGGAAAGCCAGGGTAGGTTTCCTGGAGGGGGTGGGCCTTGAGCTAGGTCTAAAGGATGAGTAAGATTTGGAAAGACAGACAAGGGAAAAAGGACATGGGCGGGGATGGGGAGCAAAGGGTGGGCCAAGTAAAAGTTCCACAACAGGAAAGCCTCAGTGTATTCTGGGAGCAGGTAAAGACTAGAGCACCAGTAGCAGAGGATGTGGGTAGGTGAGAGCAGAAGTCAAGGTTCCAGAGTGTGCTGTGGCCAGAGCCTGGTTAAAGACTGAGGACCGCAGCCTCTGGGAATTAGGAGCCATAAAAGATACTTACAAAACAATATGGTGCTTCAGAAAAATGGTTCCTAGCAAGGATGGGGATCTTGTTTACTCTGAGCCCAGGCAGCCTGACCAGGGCTGCGGCTGGGCCTGGAGCTAACTCTGGGCTTCAAGGAAGGGACAATCTCCTCTGGGCTGCTTCAACCAGTTCACTTCCCTCTCAGCCCCCTGCAGGCTTTAGTCTCCTTTGCCTAATGGTGCCCCCTCCACCTGCCACCTCTTCCTCCAACCCCTCCTTTCAGACTTGCAATGCCCAGCATGGCATCTGACATCCCCAACCCATGCCAGGGCTGGCTTTACAGAACATTCCCCCCAGAATGTGCTCCCCTGCCTACCCCGGAACAAGGCATGTCACTAACTCCTCTCCCCACAGACATCTGTCCTTCCCCCAGGATCCTCTCCCTAAACCCTGGGCATTACCACCCCCTGAAGTTTGATCTCTCTCTGTCCCCCAACTAGAATTTGTGCATGGCTTAACTCATACTTCCTGACATATTTATTGGTTTAAGTGATTTCATCATTTTTCATGTATGTCTTCTCTTGCCAAGTGGATGATCAGGCTTTCATGAGCAGAGACCAATTGACTCTCTTCCCTGCCAACCCTTTCCTGAAAAGCCCTGACCATGGGCATGATTCCTTCCTCAGAACCCCCACTGCTCATTTGGACACTGAAGCTGCCTTGCAGGGACATTTATTTCACACTCGCTCCTTCACTCACTCACTCATTTACTCTGCGAGGGTGGCAATGACTACAGCGAACCTAGACCCACAGCTCACTATCCTGAACATGTCACTGGACCACTCCAGATTGCAGTTGCCTCTTGCGTAGGATATGGACAAAAAGGACAAATCTGGCAGGGAACTGCACAGATATTAAGTAAGGTAATGTTCATGAATGCACCTAGCATAGTCCCAGGTGCCAAAGCCAACTGGTAAGTGTCCAGTGACTGAA
>NW_007737731.1:0-769 GCF_000696425.1 Galeopterus variegatus | reverse complement strand
GTACCCATTATTCTCTATCAATGCATCATTCATATTCTATTTCTTCTGTAGCAATAACCACAACATGTAATTTATTAATTATTTGTTTAATTCTTGACTTCATTTTGTTTTTCTATTGCGGTTGTAACAAATTACTACAAACTTAGAGGCTTAAAACAACATAAATTTACTATCTTAGAGTGCTGGAGGTCAGTTTCATTAGTCTACAATCAAGGTGTTGGCAGGCCTACTGGAGCTCTACAGGAAATCCATTTTCTTGCCTTTACCAGCATGTGGAAGGTGTCTGCATTCCTAGGCTCATGGTCCCTTCCTCCATCTTCAATCCAGCAATGTAGCATCTTCAAATCTCTCTCCCTCTCACTGAATCTGACCCCTCCTTCTATTGCCACCTCTCCTTCTCTGACTCTGACCCTCTTGCCTCCCTCTAATAAGGACCCTTGGGATTACACTGGGCCCACCTGGAACATCTAGGATAATGTCCCCATCCCAAGATCCTTAACTTATTCATATCTGCAAAGTCTCCTTNCATCTAGGATAATGTCCCCATCCCAAGATCCTTAACTTATTCATATCTGCAAAGTCTCCTTTTCCATGTAAGGTAGCATATCCACAGGTTATGGGAATTAGGCCATGGACATCTTTGAAAGCCATTATTCAGACTACCACAGGCTCCTTTACTAGTATATAAGCTGCAGGAGATTACAAACTTTTACTGTCTTGTTATTATGAAATCCTCAGTGCATACACACTACAAATAATCAAAAAAAAA
>NW_007737730.1:91128-102269 GCF_000696425.1 Galeopterus variegatus | reverse complement strand
TGGACATTTTTACTACATTGATTCTTCCAATCCATGAACAAGGAATGTCTTTCCATCTCTTTGTGTCTTCTTTAATTTCTTTCAGAAGTGATTTGTAGTTCTCACTGTAGAGATATTCTCCCTCTTTGGTTAGATTTATTTCTAGGTATCTCATTTTTTGGTGACTATTGTAAATGGCCTTGCTTTCTTGATCTCTTTTTTTCCTCTAGCTTGTTGGAGTATAAAATGCTACTGATTACTGTATGTTGATTTTGAATCCTGCTAACCTTACTGAATTCACTTATCAGCTCTAAAAGTCTTTTGGTAGAATCTCTTGGGTTTTCTTTGTATAGAATCATGTCATCTGTTAACAGGGACAATTTGATTTCCTCTTTACCTGCTTGGATGCTTTTTATTTATTTCTCTTGTCTAATTGCTCTGGAAAGTATTTATACTATGTTAAATAGGAGTGGAGAGAGTGGGCATCCTTGTCTTGTTCCTGATCTTAAGGGGAAAATTTTCATCTTTTCCCCATTCAGGATGATATCAGCAGTGGGTTTATAGCATTAGCTTTTATTATGTTGAGATACCTTCCCTCTATACCTAATTTGTTGAGAGTCTTTATCATGAAGGACTGTTGAATTTTGTCAAATGCTTTTTCTGTACCTCTGGAGATGATCATATTTTTTTTTCTTGATTTTGTTGATGTGATATATCACCTTTATTAACTTGCATATATTGAACCATCCTTGCATTACTGGGATGAATCCCACTCGATCATGATGTATAATCTTTTTGATATGTTGCTGCATTCTGTGTGCTAGTGCTTTGTTGAGGATGTTAGCATCTATATTCATCAAAGATATCAGCCTGTAGTTTTCTCTTGTTGTTGTATCTTTGGTTTTCCTTTCAGGGTGATGTTGGCTTCATGGAATGAGTTTGGGAGAATAGTTTCTGTTTCAATTTTTTAGAATAGTTTGGAAAGAACTGGTATTAATTCCTCTCTAAAGGTTTGGTAGAATTTGTCATTGAAGCCATCAGGTCCTGGCCTTTTTTTTTTTTTTTTTTTTGGAAGATTTCTGAGTACCATTTCATTCTCATTGCTAGTTATTGGTCTGTTCAGTTTTTCATTGTCTTCTTGGTTCAATATTGGTAGTTTATATGTGTCTAGAAATTTATCCATTTCCTCCAGATATTGAAATTTGTTGGCATATAGGTGGTCATACCAATCTCTAATAATTCTTTGTATTTCTGCCATATCAGTTGTGATGTTCCCTTTTTCTTTTCTGATCTTTGTTATTTGAGTCTTCTCTCTTCATTTTTAGTTAGTCTGACTATTGGTTTGGCTATTTTGTTTATCTTCTCAAAAAAACAACTTTTTATTTCATTGATCTTTTGTATTGTGTTTTTGGTCTCTTATTTCATCTAGTTCTGCTCTGGTTTTAATTATTTCTTTCCACCTACTAACTTTTGTTGCGGATTGTTTTGTTTTTCTAGTTCCTGGAAGTGTATAGTTAGGTTGTTTATTTAAATCTTTCTATTCTCTTGATGTAAGCATTTTTTGCAGTAAACTTTCCTCTTAGCACTGCTTTTGCAGTTCCCATAGGTTTTGGTATGATGTGTTGTTATTGTCAAAAGTTTTGAGAATTTTTTTGATTTCCTGTTGATATTTTCTTTAACCTATATGTCATTCAGAAGCATGTTGTTTAATTTCCAAGTATTTGTGTGATTTCCATAGTTTCACTTGTTATTAATTTCTAATTTTAATGCATTGTGGTCTGAAAAAATGCATGAAATGATATCAATTTTTAAAAATTTGTTGATACTTAATTTGTGACCTAATATATGATGTATCTTGGAGAATGTTCCATATGCTGACATGAAGAATGTATATTCTCTGGTTGTTGGGTGAAATGTTCTATATATATCCACCAAGTCCAATTGGTCTAGAGTATAGTTTAAATCCTGTTTTTCCACATTGATTTCTTGCCTAGATTATCTGTCCAATGTTGAGACGGCAATATTCAGCTCCCCAATTGTTACAGTATTGACGCCCCAAAAATCCCCACCATGAACACACTAGGAAGAATAAATCCCACTGATAAAAGACAAAGGCAAATAGAACAGTAGGGAAAGAAAGGAACAAAAGACACTTAAAACAACCACATAACAGCAATTAAATGACAGGAATCAGAAAATATATTTCAATAGCAAATGCTAAATGTTAATGGATTGAACTCCCCACTCAAAAGATATCAACTGGCTGGATGGATTAAAGAAACTAGACCCAACTCTTGCTACCTACAAGAAACCCCCCTCACCTGTAAAGACTCTCACAGTCTAAAAGTGAAAGGATGAAAAAAGATAGACCACACAAAAAAAAATCAAAAAAAGGAGGAGTAGCTATTCTTACATCAGATAAAATAGACTTTAAATGAAAAACTATAAAAAGACACAAAGAAGGCCATTATATAATGATAAAGGGATCTATCCACCAAAAATACATAACAATCATAAGTATATATGCTCCCAAAATTGGTGCACCTAGATTTATAAAGCAAATATTACTACACCTGAAGAGAGAGATCTCAATACTTTCTGTCATAACAATCATAAGTATATATGCTCCCAAAATTGGTGCACCTAGATTTATAAAGCAAATATCACTACACCTGAAGAGAGAGATCTCAATACTTTCTGTTGTGTGTGTGTGTGTGTTTAATTTTATGCTTTCCATCTCATAAGTGATGTTGTAATTTTCTTCATAAATAATTTTCTTGATATTCTCCATTAGTTCTTAATGCATCTTTAGGACCATTTCTTTAAAGTCTTTTACAGGTAGGTCCTCCATCTGGTCTTTCTCAGGAACAGTTTTGGTTGGTTTATTTCTTTTTTCTTTAGAATGGACCACACTTCCCTGTTTTTTGTACATTTTATGATTTTTTGATAAAAATTGGAAATATGAATCTAATAATGTGGTAACTACAGATATAAAATTTTCTCCTTATGCCAGGATATTTTATCTTTTTGTTTTGTTTTTTAATTGCTATAGGCTCTCTCTGTATCAAGGATCAATCTAATATGTAAACTTAAGATCTCCTCAGCTCTTTTCTGATCCTCTGCTTTTTCCTGTGCATGTATGGTGACTTTCTAATTTCTAATTCAAATGCAGTTACTTTTAGTTGTCCTAGTCTTTAATACTTATCTCCAGAAAGAATAAAAGGAGGAAAATAAAGGGGATAAAGTGGACTAGCCCTTCAACTCCTCCAGGTGTTTGCTTTAGTTGCAGGGGAAGGGGCTTGCAGTGGGTGTGAACAAAGGGTATATATGTGTAGCATGGCTACTTGCCTCTGTGTCTGAACCTCTGTGATCAAAATCAGCAATTGATGAGAAAACAAATTACTGATATTTAAAGAATAGAATCCTTATTGCTCACCCTGGCTAACACATGCAGCCGTTTGTCACCAGTCTGTGGGGTGGAGAATGTTTGGCCACTCCTATACTGAAGTAAAATTGACCCAAATTAATTGCGATTTACTGCCTAATCTTTCTCCTTGAAGTTGCAAGCTTTCCACAGACTGTAGAATTTTGAAATAGTTATATCAGACAGATTCTGCCAGTGCAATTGCTATCTAGGTGCGGAGACAGGTTTCTGGTACTTTCTACTCTGCCATCTTTCCAGAATCTCCTTGCTCAAAAGTTATCTTAAAAAATTATTTGAAGGACCTGTTTGAAAAATATAGAGAAAACAAATTTCCAAGAATTAAAAAAAATGCAAGTAAAATCAGAAAAATACAACATCAAAAACAACACAAATTTATTCTGATTGAATTAAATCTTGGACATATGTATTTTTGGAGGGCTGATGACATATAGCATAATATAATTCTATTAATTTAATATTTAGAAAAACCAAACCCAGTATTGTTTAAATCATTTTATTTACAATAGCCTTGTACAGAACAAAGCCAAGAATTGATGTTGCACTTCATATGAAAGTTTTCAATATTAAACATAACTGTGTTTTTGTTATATGTGTATTTTTTTATATTTTATTTATCTGTTACATGACTCATTCCACATTCCTTAATTAGTTAATATAATATTTAGAGGATAAATGTTTAATTTTAAAAGTCTACAAATAATAAGCAGTGCCATAAACAAGTTTAATATCTGAATTATTATTTAAATTACAGGTGATTTTAAGCATGATTCTTGTAATGTTTCATAAAGAAACACAAAAATATTACATTTACCCAATCCCATATTTTGAACATGATCCCAATTTAGTCTGGATCAATATTTATCCCTTTAATTTGGAAAATAACTAATGGATTTGTCACATGCTACAGATAAGAAACAAAGGTGGGAGCTGGTTGTTCTCAAACACTGGTGTCTCCCCTCTCCTGTGCAGAAGCCCAAAGAGATCATGTGAGAAAAATAACACAACAAATATAACATTTAACTATAAATAATCTCAAACTATGAAACATTTGATTATTTTTTTCTTTCTTCATCCCTTCTGGCCTTTCCCAAGTAACACCAAATGTGACATAGGCTTACTATACAGCAGACCAAAAAAATAAGAAGTTTTGCATCGATGTAAGAAAAGCATTGGATAAATATAAAGTTTTCTTGTTGTCCACAAAAGAATAAAAAATTGTTAATTCATATTTTATTTGATCTGAACATTAAATATATATAACATGTTTTATTTTATTGGTGTCTAATATCTAATTAAAATGGGATTTCCTATTTTAGCACACATAATGCTGAAGAAAAGGTTATATTAACAGCTTTCCAGTACTTTCTGCTACTAAAATAGCCCTGCTTTCTCCATGAGTTGTAAAATTAAATAGCCGAAATCCATGGGTAAGTATAACTCACCATATGCCTTCAGAAATTATCCTTTTGAGAATCTAGAAAAAACAGACATGTAGTTCAACTCTTCAAGTGTTTGGTTTCTTTTTTAAAAATGTGATAATTAATTTAAAAATTAAATTTTGAAAATTGTGGTCTTGGTTTACATTTTCTGAAGTGATCTACTTTATGGGGTTTTTAATGGAAAACATTGTTACTTCAAACACTTTTTAAGTGAACTTTACTTCTGCTGACATTTTGGTTCCCAAGTTTTAAAAGAATATGAGGGATCTTTTCATAAATTACCACTCCCTCAAAGCGTTATGAACCCTTGCATTTTTAAAAGCATTTATATTTTAGGGGTGTATTCATTTGCTACAACTGCTGTAACGAAGTAATTTGGTAGCTGATAAAACAGAAATTTATTTTGTCCCAGTTCTGAAAGCTAGAAATCCAAAATCAAGGTGTTGGCAAGATTGTTTCTTTTTGAGGGCGCTGGGGAAAAGATCTGTTTGAAGCATCTCTTCTTGGATTATAGATGGCCATCTTTGCTGTGTGTCTCTTCATATGGTGAACTCCTTCTTTGTGTGTGTGTGTGCATGTGTGTGTGTGTGTCTACATCTTCCATTTTATAAAAACATCAATCATTGGATTAAGGCTCACCCTAATGACTTCATTGTACTTTGATTATCTCTATAAAGACCATATTTCCAAAGAAGGTTACATTCTGAAATACTGAGAGTTAGGACTTCAAAATAAAAATTTGGGATTGGGGGGATAAGATTTAATCTATAAGAGGAGTAAGTAATAATTTATGTTATTATTGAAAGTGTTTTAAAGGCATTCTTATCTCAACTCATAAAAATAAATAGTTATTTTCTTTCCATAGAGAATTTTGATTTCATTGATTTCTTTGGATGCCATCCTATGAGGCTATGTAGTTAGTAGAGATATGTCAAATGGCCTTTGTCTTTATCTCTAGAGATAAATTACTACATTGTGCTCTTTTAGGACATCAAATAAAAGAGTGAAATTGTGAATGTTAACACAAACATATTCAAACATAGTATAATTTAATTCTTCAGTTTAGATATGATGAGGAATTAATTTTTGTCATTACTTTTTGTTGCTATTTAATATGAAAATTAAAGAAAATATTACCAAATTTGGCAAAATATAAAGAAACATTAAAAAAATTAACATTATATGTGGATAAGGGAAAATTAAAAGTTATATTTATTTATTTTAAATAAAACATTTTTAATTGAGGTTAAACTAAAATTTAAACAGAGTGTTACAGTTGATGGTAAAGTTGTATACTTGCATATAAAAATGATTTATTGCTGGATCATGATTCTTCTAAAAACGAAGGGTAGAGTGATTATCAACTAACCTTACAATGCTGTAATATTTCAGATATAATATTAAACAATAATTAATTCTATATTAGAGTGCAACTTATCCATTGGTTATTTGCATACAGAAACATCCCTGAAGATTTTAAATTTCCCTACCATTGCACACTTGTTTGTCACCCATCAATTTTTATATTTAGATGATATAATACTTTGTTATAGAAAAGAAATAGTAGTGTGGTTGAACAGAGTAAAGCAATGTCTATGAATATTCTGTCTACATTTTAAAAATTACCAAGGACTTAACATTTTTGTTGATTTTATACTCAGGATTGCTAATGAACCTCCATAGATTTAGGCACCTAAACTTTCTAGATTAACTGGCTTTAGTGTGCATTGCAAGATTAGTTAAAGCACCTTGAGTAAGGCTCTGGGCCCTCAGATCTTCTCTATTCATCAACTCATCTGGTCTTGATAGTCCATATTGGTAAACAGAAACTAATAAACAAGTAACAGGTCTCTCAAACAAATAGTCATGTGATATTTATAAATTAATTGAAATATTCAGCAGCATTTCTCACCTTGGAAAATCCAAAATGATGTGATCTTTAAAGAATCCCTCTTTCAAAGCCTACTATTCAACAGAAATCTGGCATACAAGGACTTTAGTAAATGTCATCAGTGGAGTAAAATTAAGTTTTGGAAATACATATTTTTTAAATAAATCTGTTCACATTGCATTTTAATATAAATCAAATTCTTTGCTTTTGCTAGTCAGGCTATGATGTTTTTAAAAAAATATAAGAGATTACTGACAAATGCCAAATAAACTAATACTGCGAACCTGCGTTTTCTATATCTCTTATCATCTTTAAGGTAATATTGAAGCTGACAAATTTGTTTTTACTCATACCAGTAAAGCCAAATTACTTTTGGGAAAAACTAACATGATTTCTCAAGCTTGTAAATAGTGAGAACTAAAAACTGAGTAAACCTACAGAAAAGAGAGACACAGACTATTGATTATAATGTTTAGGAAACTCCCTATCTCACACTGTGCAACAAGTTGAAAAAAAAATGTTTCATAAATAAGGGATGATGACTTACTGTTTAATACATCAATAAAACTTCCATTGGCAAAGTAGCCCTTCCCTCTTGAATTCCAAAAGTCTTTGTACTTATTGTTACAATATATAACTATGCTGTTTTTTTTTTAAAATCTCATTTACAAGCCAGTCACTATTGATTATAATGTTTAGGAAACTCCCTATCTCACACTGTGCAACAAGTTGAAAAAAAATGTTTCATAAATAAGGGATGATGACTTACTGTTTAATACATCAATAAAACTTCCATTGGCAAAGTAGCCCTTCCCTCTTGAGTTCCAAAAGTCTTTGTACTTATTGTTACAATATATAACTATGCTGTTTTTTTTTTTAAATCTCATTTACAAGCCAGTTTTGTACTTATTGTTACAATATATAACTATGCTGTTTTTTTTTTAAAATCTCATTTACAAGCCAGTCTCCCTATAAGATTTTGAACTTTTGCAGTGTGAAAAATAGCATCCCCAGTGCTTCTGCCTCAGAGTTTGATATACACAAATTTTTTTTCTTTTTGTCCTTTTTGAGACCGGCCGCACTGCGCTCAGCCAGTGAGCACTGTGAGCGCACTGGTCATCCCTACATAGGATCTGAACCCTCCCGAGTGCACCACAGGATTGGCCCAACACAAAATATTTTTTAAATGAGTGCAGGAATTAATTTACTTCAAGTAGTACAAGCCTAGAAAATCCCTAGTTTTGGTATAGATTCTCATGATAAACAGTCTGTGAATTGCATGTAATGACAAATGTCCATTTTCATTGAAATTTAAACATAAAAATGTCATTTTAAATGTACTGGGTTTTTGTTGTTGTTGTTGTAAAAATGAATTATTTGGAGAAAGCTAACCCATGCTTTAAAAGAATCAGCTGTCTACAAATGAAATGCAAATGTGCCTCTTATACTAATTAAACATGAACAGAGATTTCTCCCACAAAACCTTGAAAACAGCAAGAATAAGTAGAATTCAAGGATCAGGAACTATCACAGATCAGTTAAGAAACAACTACTAATATATAAACAAGTGTAACATTTGTTATGTTTAATCAGAAGTGAGTTACTAACTAAATCCTTTCTATGATAATTTTTGAATGCTTAGCAATGCTGCTGATTATCTGTCCCAAGCTGAAAGAAGTTTTAGAAAATGCAATTTGTACTGGAATCATATTGGTTGTTAGTGAATAATGAAGGTAAAAACACTCTCATTGGGGTATTCCCCTCAAATACCCCAATTCTATCCATACATCATAAAACATAAAAATAGGCTGATATATTCTTAGATACATGAGAGTATTTTTATTAAAAGAGAACAAAACATATTTCTGTGGAAAGGTGTCTTTTAATTATAATATTGATTAATTACAAGGAAAGAACATTAAAATCCATAAATTCTCTGGAATATTTTGGAATGCCAAGTATGTGTCAAGCACGGTTTTAAGTACCCCCTCTGTTCTTAAGATACACCACCTGACCACAAGTTACTGATTGCCTGGCAGAGAATACAGATAAGTAAAGAGATAATTTAGATAAAGAAACAAAATTGTTAAGATAGTGGTAGTTTTTAGAAAGTGTATGACCAAGAAACAATATTGTAGAAGTAGAAAACCTTCACGAAGAATTCTGAGGTCTCAGGGATACCTGAGCATTGACTAGGTGAGTGGAGGGCAGAGTTTAAACACATGTAAAGGGCTTGAAAGTGAAACAAAGTACAATGCTTAGAACATTGCATGGTTTCCAGTATGGCTGTAGGGGTCTCGCCAGTGGTAAGGCTGGTGAAGAGTTGAATCCAGGTGATAGAGTTTCTTGTTCACTATGTTTAGGAGTTTGGCCTTTATCTTTCAGGATATGATGAATGATTGAAAGATTTAACATACTGTGATTGTTCAGATCTAAAAGCTATCACTCTGCCTTCAGTTTAATGAATAGATTAGAAAGGAACAATGACAAGAAAGTAAACAAGTTGACTTTTGTTATAACTCAGTCAAGAGATGATGCTTAAGGTGGTTGCAGTGGGTGAGAAGAAAGTGGAAGTCAAGAAGACAAGGAGCGATATGGACAATGTTCAAGTTTCTAAAATGGATAATTTGGTAGACCGTATCTCGTTGTACCCACAGGATTTTAATTTATGAAGGTGACTGAGTGATAAAGTAGAGAGGCTGATGCCATTGAGAACACATTTTTATTACTTATCTTTCCTGAGATGCAGGGGTATGCGACGCAGTCGCATACATAATATATATATATAACATATATATAATATATATGTATATAATTTTCAGAAATTTGAATGAGGTTGTAATCATTAAGAGGCAAAACAAGCCCGTCTTCATATTTATAACAAATCTCAGTCTGCTTATCTTCTTAATAAACTTTTCAATAAAGGATGTCCTAAAAAGATGCTCGAGCTGAATTTTTTGAATTACATTTGTGAGTTCATAGTGTTCATATACATTGTATTTGGAATTTTTTAAAGCTATATACCTAAAATATATTTAAATATCAGCCAGTCTTCCAGATATTGTTTCTCTGCTACAGAGCTATAAATTAGTAGTATAAATTTTGAGTAAACTTGTACATTTTTCTCTGCATATATTTTTCCCTCTAAGAGAAATACATTTAACTGATTTTATCTCAAACTGTGAGACTTTTCATTAAATCAGTTTGATTTAGTTTTCCTTATAGCACCCTCATAGAATTATCATAGTGCTTGACAAGTGCATGGAAATGAAAGAAGCCCAATGCAGCTAGAGTTTGGGGAGAAAAGAGAATGTTTGTCATGATGCAGAGATCCCTAGAAATTGACAAATTAGCTATATATTTAGGAACTAGAAATGACAGGATGTATTAATGGATTTGATGTAGGAATTGAGAGAAAAAGATGCCCAGGATGACTTTGCTTTGTATAGGATGCCCCAACCCCTACTGACCTTAACATATGCATTCTGCTTTTTTACAAATCACTTGCTAAAATAAACGGGGGAATAAACAAGGTATCATAACCGATGCCATTTTAGGCTGGTCTGACATTTTAGGCTGGAAAGTCCCTATGGGGAATCCAGGGTGGGGAGGGGCTACAGGGCTAACCACAAAATTAGCTTATGTACCGCTGGCTTGCTTGCATTGGCTAGATTGTGTCAGGCATGAAAAATTCCCGCCTAGCTAAAAATAAAAGCTGTGAGAGGATTCAACTTGGGGCTGCGCTTCTCGATTGGCCTGCGTAGCCCTGGCTGCCAGAAATAAACTCCTTTCCTTTTCCTATCACCTGGTTCTCGTGGGCAAATTTCTTTTACCTGTCAGACGTTGGTCATAACAGGTTTCACCTAATCAGGTGGAGGCAATGAGCATGTTATTCATATTAAAATGCAATATGAACAGTTTTACTTGAAAAATGTGTATTTCCAAAGCTAAATTTTACTCCAGTTGTGGCATTTACAAAAGTCCTTATATGCAAGACTTTTCTCTAATAGTAGGCTTTGGAAGAGGGATTCTTTAAAGATTTCATCATTAAGGATTTTCCAAAATGAGCAATGTTGCTGAGTATTTTGATTCACATATAAATATCACCATGTGACTATTTATGTGAGACATGTTATTTGTTCATAAGTTTTCTGCTTACCAATATGGATTATGAGTTGATGAATAAAGATCTGAGGGCCCAAGATGATGAAAAAAATACCCAGTTTTCTGGCTTGAGCATCTAGGTTGATGGAATGTGTCACCAATTTAGGGAAAATTGGATAAGGCTGAGCTTCAGTGACCTACAAAAACTGTTAAGACATATTCAATACAGATGTTTATAAGTACTCCAGGAAGATGCAAGGTAGACATTGCTTAAAAGCAAGGT
>NW_007737730.1:82086-90128 GCF_000696425.1 Galeopterus variegatus | reverse complement strand
TCCCGCCGAGGGTTCGGATCCCACATACAGACCGGTTCCCGCTCACTGGCTGAGCGAGGTGCGGGAGCAACACCGAGGGTTGCGATCCCATTGCCGGTCCCGGTCCGGTGCGGGCGCGACACTGAGGGTTGCGATCCGTTGCCGGACACGAAAAAAGACAAGGAAAAAAAAAAAAAAAAAAAGCAAGATCCATGCGATATACACTTGAGAGTTATTAGCATACAGATACATCTGTAGGCATATTTACTATTGAAATTGATTAGGAAGAGTCAGCATACCTGAGAATATCGACTAAAAATAGAAGATAGCCTAGGATGTGGTCTGGAAAATAAATCTATACTGGAGCAGAACAGAAGGATACTAAAAAAGAAACTGAAGAAATTGTTAGTGAGATAAAAAGAAAACTAGGTGAAGGCAATGCTGTGCAAGCAAAGATAAGTAATATTTAAAAGAATACTTTTTTAACTGGTTTGAACATTATTAAAACTTTTAATAAGATTAAAACTAAAAATACATATTTTCTTAACAGAGGTGGACGTCTGAACTAGTTGATCGATCAAAATAGTAGTGAAGGCTGCAATTTGAACAGTTGACTGGAAGTAAGATCTGGAGTCAGTATGTTGTAGAAAACTTTTGCCAACAAAAATGTGCTGCAAATTAGAGGACAAATGGAAAGTTGATGTAATGAAACAGCTCAATGAAATTTATATAAATACTATTTTTGTTGTAATTTCTGTTTTAAATTTTTTTGTTTTTGGATTTTTTGCTTTAAAATGAGAGATACTAGGTTAAGTGTTACTGTTGATTACAATGATCCTAAAAATATTCGATGATTGACCACTCAGAGTATGGAAATAAACAAAGGGGAACGTTCCTAAAAAGATGAGAGCAGATGTAATTCATAATATAGGTGGAGAGTTTAGCTTTTGCTAGAAAGAGAAACATGTGTGTGTGTGTGTGTGTGTGTGTGTGTGTGTGTGTGTGTGTGTGTGTGTGACAGAAAGGAGAAAATGGAGGTGAATATAAAGGAGATTTGTAGATTCATAAATGGCAAGGATTCTATTAACTCAGCAAACCATGAGGCAATTTCATCAGCTGTTCTTGGTTGTGCTTGGGAAGAACCATCAGATGATACTGTAGAATACAGGGAATAGTCGGTTCAGGGAGTGAAGAGGGGGACTAAGGTAGTGACTTATAAATATATTACTGGGCAGTATGAGTGTCCAAAAATGGAATGACAATCATAAATGTATAATCATGTACAACTGACACACCCAGTTGTATGATTTTTCTCCATCAATGATTAGTTCCAGGATGGAAAAAATTTACTATAAGTTCATTTATCCAAAGCAGAGATTTGTTATCAGATTATGTTGGGATGAGACCGAAGCTGAATGGGTGAGTATATATACAAAAAAATGAGTTTAATGTTGGTGCATGACTCTGAGCTAGATTTTTCTGCATTCTGAGAAAGTGAGACAGTCAAGAGATTATATCTCTTCAAAGGTTAAAGACAGCTACATGTTAGGCTCTTGAACAAGTACAGTGAAGGATTTATGTGGTCTTGGTGAGATCACTGGACACTCAAATGTCTGGTTTAGACAGTGGTGCAGTTTTTAATAATGACAATATTAAGAGGGTTACATAGGAGTGGGTACCTGAGGTAGATGTAGAAATGAAAACATTGAAGAACTGAGAACCAAGGTCCAGGAAATGATCGTTCACTTCAATATGAAAGTCATCCAAAGGTGTTGGCAGAGCATTGATGTGATGATAAAGATTGTCAACAAAGAGAAGAGTTAAGAATTTTAATGAATAATGTTAATGTATTAGTTTGTTTCTGTTGCATGTAACAAAATACATGGAAATGTGTGATTACAAGAAAAGATAATTTGTTGCTTACAATTTTGGAGTCTAGGAAGTCCAAAGTCCAGGGAACACATCTGGTGAGGGTTTTGGTGGTGGCAAAATGATCCATGCATCTCACATGGCAGAAAATGGTGGAGCAGAGAGAGATAGACCCTTCTTCTGCTCTCCTTTTTAAAGACTTCAGAAACATGCCCCTGACTGCCATTATTAATCTATTCACAAAGGCATGGTCCTACAATTGAATCACCTCTTTAAATCCCCATCTTTCAATGACCATAATAGAAATTTCCACATTCTTTACACTGTCAAAGTGGGGACTAAGTTTTGGGGGAACATTCAAACCAGGGCAATGAAGTTCAAGGAAGTTAATATCTGATCAGAAAAATACAGAAGAGATACATAACATGGGTGTTATGCCCCAAAACCAATTCTCTGACATTAACTGGGTGTCCTGCAACTCAATTCAATTCTGAAACTAATTTCCCAGAGTTAGTGTCAGATCTTACAAGTTGCTGATCCCACAGTCCCCCAGCAAGACTGCCCTCACTTTAGATATAAGCTACAAGCAGGGTCCTCAGGCTATTCACACCTCTGTCTGGCTGAACTGCAAATTCAGGGCTTCCCATGACCCCTCTTCAGCTTTGATAATTTAGGAGAACAATTCCGAGATCTCCCTGAAAGCACTCCATTTATAGTGTTATTACAAAGGATACAACTCAGAACAACCAAATGGGAGAGACAAAAAGGTTAAGTTCTGGGTGAGGGGCATGGGAGCTCCTGTTTCCCTGGAGTCAAAAAGAGCCACCCTCCCTGTCCATCAATGTGTTCCTACCTAGGAGGCTCTCCAAGGCTCATTGTCCAGAGTTTTTACAAAGGTTTCATTATATAGGCAGGACTGATTAAATCACTGGCCATATGATGAACTCAGTCTCCAACCCTCCTCCAGTCCCTGTAGGTCTGAGGGGGGGTGGTCCTTCATGTTTCAGTCCTCCAATCATAGGGTTGGTTTTTCTGGTGACCAGGCAGATCCTGAAGCTATCTAGGGGCCCCACCAGAAATCAAATCATTAGAATAACAAAGGCAGTCTCCTATCACTTAGAAAAATCAGTGTTTTTGAAGCTTTGTTCCAGAAACTGGGAACAAAGATCAAGTATCTGTTTTTATTATACCTCAGGGGTAAAAGCAACAGAGATTTTCCTGATTACTTCTTTTCAAAATGTCAGTCATAGAGATGAATTTGGAGGGGGGGGGGACATATTTATTTTATTTAGTATAAACAAAAACATAATGCTATTGAATCCACTCAGCACTCATGCCATTCATTTGTGTAAATTATATGATATGAACTAAGTAACAACAATGATTAGGTTTGTTCCTTTGAATGAGAAAGGACACCACGTTTTTTTAACACTGAGTGAAGCAATTTGTAGATGTTGACTCAGAAATTTTAAAGGAAGCTTATATAGTAGGAAGTTGAGACTTAAAGATTTTAAATTAATATTTAGTAAGCGAGCCTTGGATTTATTTCTGACCTCAGAGTTCATGTTCTTCCCATAAGTTTCCTAAACTAAAATATGTTTGATTGACTAATAAGATTTTTTTTTTTTTTGAAAATACTCTCTAGGAGGAATTCTCATGTTATTTTTAGTATGTTCTACAGTGGCTCCATAGGTTCCTGTAATCCACAGCGCTGATCCTTGATCTTACTATACATTCTAGGCAGAAAGACTCATCTCTCCATTTCTGCTTCCTCCATATATTTTGAGAGTCAATTTCTTTATAGTGGCTATCAGTTTGATACAGCAGACCCAATTATTTCAGGGATAGTAACTCAGGTGTGTGTGTATTAAGATTCTCAGACCTAAAAATTTGATTTTAGAAAAAAAGAGAAGTTCTCATTCCTTTTTTTTTTTTTTTTTTCCTCCCTTGTGATACTCATTTTATTGTGGTAATCTGGAACCAAACTTGCTATATCTCTGAGGTATGCCTGCACATCTTGGTGATTTACTGAAATTGATGATATACAGATCATCCTTACACACCTTTCAGGGATCAGTGAAAAATTCGTCTTGGTGAACTAGGTGTGACTGCGTGAATGAACAAGCGGCTGCTAAATCTCCCCACATGGCTGGCCAGAAGAGAATCGTTCTTCCTGGCGGTTGATGTTTGCTGTTCTTCTCTCATCCTCTCCCTTAATAGTATGAATGTCTAGATGGTGCTTCTTAAAAACTGTGGTGTGTGTTACCCTTGGGTGTACACCTGTATGTCAGCAGGTACAGCAGGATGTGAATACATTTGGCCCATCTTCTGGAGTGACAGTTTTACTTAATGACAAGCAATGCAAACATTATTTGCATTAATTAATTACTGTTAATATTGATTGAGATAATATTTAAATTTTGTGTATTTTATTGTATTATTTTTATTGCTTATGAATATTCATGAGATACAAAGCTGATTACAAAGTACTAATTTCTAATATTACAACTTGTTGTTTCCCCCATCTTTGTGCTAGTTTTGGAGTATTTCAAATAGTTTTATCTTTGGGTCATTAAATCCAGGTTAATGAGAGTAAACAATAGAAGTTTGATCTACATAATTTAACTTTTATGTATATTCATTCATATATTTTATGTTCCTTATCATCACAAAGGGTTTCTAAAATTTTTCCTGGTGACTGTCTTTCATGTTGTCTTATTATGATATAGTAGTGTAAATTTTGGTGTCTACAGGTAGGAAAAGTTTCCTTTAGAATTTCCTCTAGAGTAACGTACATCACTCTGAAATTGACACTTAGAAGCTTTCCCGTAGTGACTGGTTCATGGACCTTGCCAACAGTTTCTATGTTAAGAGAAAAGAACAAGGTCTGATGGTGCCAAATTCATGTAGAGTAAGTATTTGCAATCTTTCGGCTGTACATTATGCTTTAAGTCATGTAACCCACATATCAACCTAAAGGAAATTACTGCAGTGAGAAAATAAAAACATCACCAGACACTGGCATTGCACAGAAAGGATTCCTTTTTAGACTTACAAAACATTCTGGGTGAAGTAACCCCAATGCTATGGCTCTTTCTTCCCTTGAGCTATGACACATTTTACATTGCTGTCTCACTTGCCCTGCCTCCCTCCAATGTCAGCTTCATAACCCCAAAGGATGTTCACAAAGAGCTAACAAAATTTGTACTGTTCTCAGCCTCTCAACTTATCAGATGGTTCTCAGTGAGAAGTTACACCAGTTGAAAGCTTTCTTTGAATATTTTTCTGTTTCTGTAACCCCCTGAGAGTTTTGCTGTCATGTTTGTGCTGGGCTAGTAGGCACCTTACTAGAACATGGCTGATTATGAAATTATGACAAGAACACTGCCAAGCTGTGGCACCCTCCTTAATAAAATATCTATGTGACTGGTATTTCACTCCCAGAATTATTCCAGCAACTCTATAGCACTCTACAGTCTGAGATAAAATTTTTGAACATAATGAAGAACTAATACTTCTAGGCTTTTTTGGCTAAATGGTAAGCCAGAAACAAATACTTGACAAATCTAAATGCCTTCATATTGTGTTAAAACATATCAATTGAACCACTTGTATTTCATTTACAGGAGAAAAATTTAAAACAAAAACCAAGTACAATAAAAATAAATGGAGAAGGAAAATTTTTCATTGAGATTAAGCTTCATAATGACAAAGATATTTTCTTTTATAGACATTATTCCATGCTTTGAGTTAATATCAACTTTACCTTATCATTTTTGCATTACATGTGGGATACATTAATGGACTGGTGAGTACACCAAGTGTTAATATCAGACCAATAGAATTAAGTGGATAAATCATCACATGAAAAAAAAATTTTGCATTACATGTGGGATACATTAATGGACTGGTGAGTACACCAAGTGTTAATATCAGACAAATAGAATTAAGTGGAGAAATCATCACATGAAAAAAAAATATTATAATTTTGTAGTAATAAAAATTATCAATAAATGACCATCATGCATTTTATGCTTAAAAATCATATTAAACATATAAATTAACTATTAAAATAATAATTTCTGTGAATATTTTTATAAATATTGAGCAAAATTTAATTTTAATACTAAAATTACTAAGCTCAATTTATATAAACTATATTTCAGAATATTTTGTTTACTATATGAAAATAGAAGTCAATAATCCAAAATGCCCAATTAACTATGTTAGAGAATAAATTTTAAAAATCCAGGAGACATAGCTCTGAAACCCATGAATTGTGAAGAGTCAGGCAGAGAATATAGAGATATAAGAGGGGTCCTAGGGTTCTAATGGTGAGGAAGCACAATGTCACTTTCAGAAAAGCAATTCCCACTCTTAGTGAGAAAATATTGACAACTCGGAAATCACAGCACAGACAGCTGAAAAATAAAATGAAAAGATATGTAAAAGTATGCAGGATTCAAAGCATCAATATCAAGATGGCACTAATTCTAAGGAAGAAGCAAGTAACTTGGAATATGAAGGAACCCCTTGAAAATTCTATTGTGAAAGGAGCAAAGAAAATACATGAGAAAAGCTAAAGTACATCAGAAATAAAACAAAATCAGAAAATAGTCAATTCTTTCCTGCCAAAAAACCACCATCACTGATAAAATAAATAGTAGTTTATTGTAGTAAAAGGAGCAGGTACTCTAGAATTAGTAAACATAATAAGCATCCCATAACACCAACCTCTCTCTCTCTTTCTTTCTTTTTTTTTTTTTTTTTCTGTGACTTGTAAGGGGATCGTAACCCTGGGCTTGGTGTCGTCCGCACTGCACTCAGCCAGTGAGTGCACCGGCCATCCCTATATAGGATCCGAACCCGCTGCGGGAGCTAGAAATGAATAACAACATTCAAAATACTTTTTTTTTCCAGAAAATTTAAAAAATGGAAATCTCTTTATTTACTTTGTAAAAGTGTCAATAACTTAAAGCCTGATATGTAGAAAAGAAATTTACTTTAATGCTATATGCCTTAGTTTTTTTGTGAAGAATCAATGACACAAAGCCATGAAAGGAATACAGAAAAACACTTAAAAATGATTACTATTATTTGATATTTTGTATTTATTAAAAACTATTGACTTCTAGTTTCAGTTTCAATATGAAGAGAACTTGGAAATCATCAATCTCATCCTTACAACAGTGACAAAAAGCTGAAGCAAATTGAAAGCAGTTTTCCCCATGATCCATCAGAGAACAGACCTTGCAGATAAAATGACCACCCTGGTATCTGTAGAGGAGGAAAAAGAAAAGAAAAAAAAAATCACAGCTGAGATGTGACTACATGAACTGAAAGTCAGTGAAGTGAGCTATCAACTGGTAGAGACTGTCGAATGGTAATGTTGGTAAAATATTGAAGACTGAGCCTAAACTAGACTAAGGAGGAGANAAAAAAAAAATCACAGCTGAGATGTGACTACATGAACTGAAAGTCAGTGAAGTGAGCTATCAACTGGTAGAGACTGTCGAATGGTAATGTTGGTAAAATATTGAAGACTGAGTCTAAACTAGACTAAGGAGGAGAAGCCCCTTGGAGCCAGTGTGAGAGGTCTCCACAAATGTGTGAGTTTTACTTCCTGGAACCTCTCATCAGAGTCTCATAGTAAAAAGCCAAATAATCTTCTTATGGTCCATCATGGGGAGGGGAAAAACAACCTTTTTAAAATATGGTTTTATTCTGCATAGTAAAGGTCCACCCTTTCAGGAAAAGACTTTTTCAGAGCCTTACCCCACCAAGGGATAAGGCATTTATCCAACTCCAATTCCTCTAGTTTTCCTTTGTCACATAATGGTGGAGAAAAATCGTATGAAATATTTGTGAAGGTCGCAGCCTAGGAAAATAAGCCCACTGACAGTCAAAAATTTAATAATAAAATTATAGTATACTTTCTTTTCCCTCACTCCACCACACCGAGTCCAGAATAATAAGTGTGGATTACAGCTAAAAAAGCTCCAAGATAAAGACTCCATTAAAGAGTAGTTGTAAAGAAAATCCAAAGACAAGAGGGGAGATAAAAACAAGGGCACTAGAGAAATTTGAAATCTCAGTAACTACTGCAAACATGAAAGACAGTTTAACTCTTAGCCACACTACCAAAAATCTTGCACTAAAGTCTTTTTACCTTAATACCTATTATCTAATGCATC
>NW_007737730.1:77987-81688 GCF_000696425.1 Galeopterus variegatus | reverse complement strand
CACACTACCAAAAATCTTGCACTAAAGTCTTTTTACCTTAATACCTATTATCTAATGCATCGTATCTGGATTTAAATAAAAACTTACAAGGCATGCTAAATGGCAAGAGAAAACACAATTTGAAGTGATAAAGAAAGCATCGGAATCTGACTCAGATATGGCACAGTTTTTAATTATCACAGAGCAATATAAAATTACTATAGTAAATATGTTAAGGGTTTTAATGGACAAAAAAGTAACATACACAACTAGATAGGTAATGGAAAAGATATAAAAGTTTGAAGAAGTAAATAAAACAGATAACCAATATCAAATTAAAACACTGTAACAGAACTGAAGAATCAATCAGTGAGCTTGTAAAATGTCAAAGACTTCCTGAACTAAAATGCAAAAATTTTTTAAAAAAAATCTAAGAACTGTAGAACAGTTTCATAATGTATCACTTATGTGTAATTGGGACATAAGAAAAAGAAGAGGACACAAAGCATAAGAAATATTTGAATTAACAGTGACCTAAAATTATCAAAATTTAATGACAGGAATCAAACCACAGATACAGAAAACTGAAAATATCAAGAAGCATCAACACCAAATAATCAATACATAGGTATACCATATTCAAATTGCAGAAAAACAAAGACAAAGAAAATCTTGAAAAAAGCCAGAGAGGGAAAAAACCACCTTGCCTATGGAAGATCAAAGACAAGAATAAATGAACTTCTCATCGAAAACCATGCAAAGAAGAAGAGCATGGAATGCAGTGCTTAAAGTGTTTAAAGGAAATAGCAACTAACCTAGAATTCCATATGCAGTGAATTTATCCTTGAAAAGTGAAATAAAAAGTTTCCTCAAACAAATAAAAACTAGCAAATTAATCACCAGCAGACATGTCTTACGAGAAATGTAAAAAGTTCTTCGAGGAAAAGCAAAATGATAGGTTAGAAGCTCGATTGTGCATTGAAAAATGAAATGTGTCAGAAAAAGAATAAACAAATGTAAAAGAAAATCTTTTATTTTCCTATTTTTTTTCTATTTAGTTTCTGCTTGTCTTAGTACATTTGGGCTGCTATAACAAAATAACTTAGACTCTGTAACTTATAAACAGCAGTAATTTATTTTTCACTATTCTGGAGGCTGGAAAGTCCAAGATAAGACACTGGCAGATTCAGTGTCTGATGAAGGCCCATTTCTCTTCTCTCTGCATCCTCATGTGGTGGAAAGGGCTGGCTAGCTCCCTGGGTTCCTTTTACAAGGCCCCTAATTCCATTCATGTGGGTGGAGAACTTATGACCAAATCACTTCCCAAAGTCCCCACTTTCTAATACCATCAACTTTGTGAGTAGGATTTTAAATATACATTTTGGGGACACACACATTCAGACCATAACATTCAGCTCTTGAACCTTCCAAATCCATATTTTTCTCACATGCAAAAAAAAAAAAAAAAATACATTCCATCCCAATAGCCCCAAAATTCTTAAAACTCATTCCAGCATCAACATTAAAGCCTAAGTTCAAAACGTCAGCTAAAAATTACCTAGATCAGATATGAATGACTGTATTAGTCAGGGATCTCCAGAGAGACAGAGTCAATAGGATATGTTATAAAAATTTGGAAGGAAATTTATTAGGGGAATTAGCTTATGGGATTGTGCAGAAAAGTCCCACAATAAGCCATCTGCAAACTGGACGCCAGTAGAGTGGCTCAGTCCAAGTCCAAAGGCCTCAAAACCAGGAAAGCCAATGGTGTCCTTGGTATAAGTCCTGGAAACCAAAGCTGATGAGACTCGAGGTCTGATGTCCATGGACAGGAGAGAAGGGTGTATCCCAGCTCCCGCAGATAGAAATTTGCCATCTTTCCTCTGTTTTTTGTTCTCTTGCATCCCCCCAGTGAATTGGTTGGTTCCCACCCCTAGTGAGGGTGGATACTTGAAGTATGTGATCCATCAAATCCAATGATGCTTGAAGTGACCATGGTAAATGGAGATGCCTTTTAGTGCCTTTCTTAGGCACCTATAGATGAATCACCACAGGTCCTTATGATTTTGGAGCAGAGCCTTGCCATCCTCTGTGGATAACTACTCTCTTTTTGACAAACAGCTATGGCTTTATGGGGAGCTTTCTATGATCTGTTAAGAGAATAAGAGAAGACTTAGGCTTGGTTTGCAGATAGTTTTGCATGAGATTCAGATACCACCTGATAATGATTAGCTGCAGCACTACATCTCCTTTCTGGGACATCCCTAAAGGGCAAAATAAGGGGAAATCCTCCCAGTGGACCGAACTTCAAGTGTGCACTGGGTTGTTCACTTTGCTTGGACAAAGAAATGGCCAGATGTGCAATTATACACTGATTCACGGGCTGTGTCCAGTGGTTTGCCTGGATTATTAGGGACTTGGAAGAAACATAATTAAAAAATTGGTGATGAAGAAATTTGGGGAAGAGGTATGTGGATTGACTTCTCTGAATGGGAAAAAACTGAAGATATTTGGGTCTCACATGAATGTTTACTAAAAGGTGAACTTAGCCATGGAGAATGTAAATATTTTTGTAATAAAGTGGATAGGATACCAGTCAGTCTCTCTCCCCTACCTACTGTCATCGCCCAATGGGCTCATGAACAAAGTAACCATCTTAGCAGCAATGCAGGTTATGCATGGGCTCAGCAACATGCATTCTCACTCAACAAAGATGACTTGGCTACAGCCACTGCTAATTGCCCAGTCTGCCAGCAGCAGAGACCAAATCTAAGTCACCAAAATGGCACCATTCTCCAGGATAATTAGCCCAATACAGGTTGATTACTTCCACCATGTAAGGTGGAATAGATTTTGTTCTTACTGGAATAGATACTAACTTTGGATATGGATTTGCCTTCCATGCATGCAATGCTTCTTCCAAAACTAAAATTTGTGGACTTACTGAGTGCTTTATCTACCATCATGGTATTCCACACAGCATTGCTTTTGATCAAGAAACTCACTTCATACCAAAAAATGAAGTATGTGGTAATGGACCCATGCTCATGGATTTCACTGGTCTTACTAGGTTTGCTAATGTCCTGAACCAGCTGTCTTGATAGAATGACAGAATACCTTTGAAGACTCAGATACAGTGCCAGAAAGTTTACAATATCTTACAGGGATGGGGCAAGGTTCTCCAGAAAACTGTATATGCTCTGAATCATTATCCAATATATAGTGCTGTTTCTCCCACGCACAGCCAGGACACACGGGTCCGGGAATAAAAGGGTGAAAAGGGAAGTGGCATCACTCATTATTACCCCTAATCACTCATTAGCATTTTTTTTTTCATTTTTTGCTTCTTGTTTCCATGATCTTATGCTCTGATGGCCTATGGGTCTTAGCACCAGAGGGAGAACTACTTCCACCAGCTGACACAACAATGACTTTTTTGAACTAAAAGTTAAGACTGACACCCAGCCACTTTGGGCTCCTCATCTCTGAATCAACAGGCAAAGAAGGAGTTACTATGCTGGCTGGGGTGATTGATCCTGAATACCAAGAGGAAATTGGCCTACTACTTCACAATGGATGTAAAAAATTAATATGTCTGTACTATAGGCAATCTCTTAGAGTGTCACTTAGTATTATACCCTGTGATTAAGGTTAAAGGAAAACAACAACACAATCTAGTCAGGACTGCCTATGGCCCAGAATCTTCAGGAGTGAAGTTTTGG
>NW_007737730.1:75209-77283 GCF_000696425.1 Galeopterus variegatus | reverse complement strand
CTTATCATGTAACATAAGACATACTGATTTTATGTCATAGCATTTAAGTATTGCTAATTTTAGACAATAATATTTACTTTACTAGATATTTACAAGAGCAAACATGATCATGGACTTTACCTCTTCTTCTGCAGGAAGAGTTAGTGCATTTTCAGTTAGAAGAAACATAGTTGTATCATATTCGATAGGATTGGAATTTTGCTGTTGTCTTTATTTGAAGATGAAGCATGGTTTAAAGAGATGCATATGAGTGCTGTGTTGACAGGGTTTAGGCTTGTGATGGTTAATTTTATGTATCGACATGACTGGGTAAGAAAATGCTGGGATATAAGATTAAACATTGTGTCTGGGTGTGTTTGTGAAGGTGTTTCAGAGTGATATCAGCATTTGAGTGGGTGGGCTCAGTGAAACAGATCAGCACCCCTATTGTAGATGAGCATGAATCTAGTCTGTTGAGGGCGTGAATAGAAACGTCCTCCTTCCCCTTTATCCTGCTTCACTATTCAGCTGGAACATCACATCTCATCTCTTGCTCTTGGATTGCAATTCACAGCATCGGCTCTTCTGGTTCTCCGGCCTTCAGACTCAGACTAAAGTATACTGCTGTCTCTTCTGGGTCTCTAGCTTGCAGAGAAAATATCATGGGACCTCTCAGCCTTCATAATCATGTAAGCCAATTTCTCATAATAAATACAACTTAACTATGTGCTGTAGAAATGAAATAAATAAAACCAAAAATAATAAAAATATTCCTTTATGAAACTTATACTTTAACAGAAGTAATTAAATATAAGCAATTAAAATATAATTAAAACATAAACAATTAAATATAATATATTTGAGATGATGTTAGTTCTATAAAGGAAAATAAAGCACAGTAAGGGACTAGAGAGTAAAGGTTATTGTTGATATTTTAGAAGTCCTTAGAGAACAGTAAGTTATTTAGAGAAATACTGATAGTATTTTCTGAAGAATGTTAGTAAGTCCTGTGTGTATCTGTGAGAAAAGTATTGTAGGAAAGGAAAACAAGTGTATAAAAAGTGCTTAAAAGGAATATGCATAATAGTTTGAAAACAGTAAAGAAACAACTTTAAATGAAGAAGTCTTAGTAAGTGGGAATATATTAGAAGATAAAGGCATATAGTTAAAAATGAGAAAGATTATGTTGGGATGTAAAAACCAATGTAAAATTTAAAATTTTATTATTAATTAGAAGGAAATCCATTGGAGGGTTTTAAGAACAAAGGGGCATTATTTAACTTATATTTTCAAAAGTTTTTCAGAATCAATTGTGAGAAATATGTTGGGAAGCAAGAATGGAACTAAGGAACATTAATATTGCAAAATCTCACATGAGTTATGAAGGATGCCTGGGCTGATGTGGTTATAATGTAAGTGGTGAGAAGAAATTGAATTCTGGTTATGTATTAAGGTGGAGTTTATAGGCTTTTATGATAAAATTGAGGCGAGGGAAAGAGAAGTTAAAGATGGTTCCAAGGTATTCGTTCTAAGTCCTAAGTGGTTATGGGAAAGACTGGAGAGAATGAAGTTTTTGAGTGAGAAAATCAAGAGCTTGGTTTTAGANTATGGGAAAGACTGGAGAGAATGAAGTTTTTGAGTGAGAAAATCAAGAGCTTGGTTTTAGACATGTTAAATGTGAGATGACTCTTAGATATCCAAGGGTGAAACAAACACCTGGACACAAAAATCTAGTTCCTTAGACAGATAAGGGCTAGATACAAATTGAAAATTATCAGAATAGAAATGGTGTTAGAAACCATAAGACTGAATGAGATCACATAAGGATGAAATATAGATAAAAAAGAAAAAGACTTAAACTAGTTATTTCAAAGAATGGCCACAGCAATCTCTGGAGCCAAAAAGGATATTTACCAAATAATCATGAAGTTTCACATATTTCATGATGTGTGTGTGTGTGTGTATGTGTGTATGTGCATAGTTGAAGGGGTGTGAGTGTGTGTATTCTGTGGGTTCAGGTAGTTGTAATATTATTTTTCTCCAAAAAACAGGGATCAGCACTTTTGAATCTTTTCATAGTTTGCTATCCTCTTGC
>NW_007737730.1:70851-74504 GCF_000696425.1 Galeopterus variegatus | reverse complement strand
CAAAAAGGATATTTACCAAATAATCATGAAGTTTCACATATTTCATGATGTGTGTGTGTGTATGTGTGTATGTGCATAGTTGAAGGGGTGTGAGTGTGTGTATTCTGTGGGTTCAGGTAGTTGTAATATTTAGTTTTCTCCAAAAAACAGGGATCAGCACTTTTGAATCTTTTCATAGTTTGCTATCCTCTTGCATGCTTCATCTCTGAATAATAGCCTATATAAAAGATATTTCTGCATGTTCTCTTGTTCAAATCCAGTGTTTTTTGTTTTTTCTTCTATGAAGTTCAGACGTCATCCCCATTGTTACAAGCAACACACTTCTGATTATTGCTTTTGCCCCTCATGAAGTGTGATCACTTTAGACAACTATCCTGCAATAATTATTTTGGAGAACTGCGTATGCATGCACCTTCTCTCAGCATCTTCAAACACCTCAGTTTGATCTTCAGGAACTTTGACAGCCCTTCCTCATGTGTATTGGTTTGGGATTAGATATCTCTCCTAGTGTTAGTTTACAAATCTGTTACTCATTATTGTTGTTTTGATATAATTTAATCCCCTGAAGTTTCCGGCAGAATAATTAAGCTTAAACTTTCAATGGTAACTATATCTGAGAATAAAAATAAATTGTTTCCTGGTTTATGATGAAAATATTTATTTTTATTTATCTTTTCTGGACATGACTGCCCTTTCTTTTTATTACTACTCTAGGACTGAAAAAAATATTGAGTTGACCTTAACAATAGCTTATAAAAGGTACAGTTTACTTAAATGCTTTTTTATTTGACCTTTACTAGGCTTGGTTAAGATGGATTGTTCTGGTTCATCTTTTAGATTTTTTTTAAAAAAATCCTAGAATGGCCTTGTTATTTTCTATATAATTTCTCAAGATTAACATTATTAATAATCCTCTGAATATATTTTTAAGAATGAATTTATTCCCACTGATTAGTATATTTTCATTATAACTTACAGAAACTTTGAGGTGAATGATTTAAGATCCAAGACACCATAGTTATTGCATTTCTAGACAGTTATTTTATGCCTCAGGTTGTATGAGGCACAGAGGTACAGGACATTTTTTTCCCCATTTGACAAGTGCCAGAATATCTTCCTTTTAATAAGACTTAAATAAAAGTGAGACATGCATTTTCTCCTAGGTAAAAATGAATTATAATTACCCACTGTCAGACAACATGAGAGTTAAGATTTTTATATCTTAGTGTAATAATCTATTAAATAATATTATTGAATTCACTTTTTGTTTTTTTAACTAAATACTCAAATTTACCCTTCATTTCTATGCTTACAAATGCTAGATGCATTTTTTTTTTCCTTTTTGTCTTTTTTTACTGACCAGCAACGGGATTGCAACCTTCGGTGTTACGCCCGCACTGTGCTCAGCCAGTGAGCGGGAACCGGTCTCCACATGGGATCCGAACCCTCCGTGGGAGCGCCGCCGCACTCCCAAGCGGCACACTCTCCAGTGCGCCACCGGGCCAGCCCTAGATGCATTTTTTTGAGCTAGCTTCTTAAATCTATTTATTTGGCTCATTCAAAGGGAAGTACAAACAGCTTTCTTTAACCTATAATTTGAGTATTTTGCATCTAAATGGTTGCAGTTGAGTAAATATAGGTTTATCCTCACAATGTTAAACACATAAGCAACAATGTTTATGCTATTTAAGTGTGATTAACTTGTGAAAAATTCATCACGTGTCCTGAGATTTGCACAGCTTATTTAAAAATTATGTATAAAGTTTTGAAGAATAAAAATGGTTTGACAAGTAGGCAGCCCAAAAAGAAACTGACACATCAAGGGAAGAAGATCAAACAGGAATATAGCAGGCATATTCACTCTGTAGGCTGCAGTGTCTGGCTCCACTCCAAGGGGGATGAAAGAACAAGCAGGCATGAACTATAAAGAAAGAATAGAGTCATGAATCTCAAGGTGGAGAAATGAAAGGCCATTTGACATTCAAAACTGATTTTTTAAATTTAACATTTTCGACACAGTCAATAAACTCATCTCAACTTAACTTAGTTAACTCAATGCAACTATTTTTCTAAATCCAAGGAAAGCAACACAAAAAGCATACCAAAACATGCTTCTGCTAAAGAGTATTAAGCTTTTATTTTAGTTTTTATCAAATTTTCCATAATTTATAGAATAATGATGGTAAATTATATATGCAAACCTAAATTCAAAATGCCAGTTTATAAGCTTACATTTTTTAACAATATTTAATATTTTTTTGTCCTTTTTGTCTTTTTTCGTGTCCGGCAATGGACCGCGACCCTCAGTGTCGCACCCGCACCGGACCGGGACCGGCAACAGGATCGCAACCCTCCGTGTCGCACCCGCACCTCACTCAGCCAGTGAGCGGGAACTGGTCTGTATGTGGGATCCGAACCCTTGGCGGGAGCGCCACCGCGCTCACAAGCGGCACACTGTAGCAGTGTGCCACCGGGCCGGCCCTATTTAATATTTTTTTAATGTTATTCCAAGGTTAACTGAGTAAGTGTAATGCTCTAATTAACCGTTGTATGTAACATTTTGGTTTTAATTTTATTTGCTAATCATCAATTATTTTAAATTTTAATATTTAAATTTTCAGTGCTTTTGTTTTAAAAATTCAAACCCAACAAACATCTCTATGATAGTGAACTTATTTTGGATTTAGTTATTTTTAAATGCTCTTATGTAAAAGTATGTAAAGATGACATTAGGGCAAGTAACCCATAGGCAGTGACAACAAACTATACTGAATTAGAAGTGATAAGATCTGACAATATATTGGTCCTTTACAAAAGGTGATTTTTAAACAGTAGAAAAGTATTTGTTTTAATGCAGTGGAATTTATACAAAGATACTTCAGTTTTCCCATTTTCATATACAATTCTCAAATGAATAATGCTTTCCAGGTAAGATATCAATAACAATTAAATGATCATAACAAGAAAAAGGGGCAATTGTTTACTTGGAATTTCTGTATTTAAGAGTCTGTGCTCTTTACATTCTGATAAATGCTGACAAATTGCCCTCCCCAAAACTCTAACTCCCTCCACTGGGTATCTTTGTCTTTCTATTGGGAAAGTAGTTACATTTTAATGTTGGATTAATTTACATGAACTTGATACATTTTGACTTGGTAAATATTTTCATATTTTTAATGGCAGTTACTATTTCTTTTTTTGTGAATTGACTAAATATTCCTTATTCACATTTTCAATAGATTTGTTTGTCCTTTTTTCAGTAATTTTTTTTTTGTTTTATATCTTTTGCAGTTATTTTCTCCCAGTCAGTTTTTATGGATTCTTAGTTCCATTTTGCTTTGATAGATCATCTCCCTCACCAAAATTAAAAAAATATATATTTTTTAAAGTAAATACTTTAAGGTTATTCTACACATTAATGTATAGCCAAATATAAGGCATCATCATTGGGACCTGACATTTATTTCCATACCTGTCCTTAAGAAACTGATAAATAGTTCAATCTCAGAATTATCTGTGAATTTGGCTCTGCTCATTTTTTACTTTACTATTTCATTGGTTTAAACAGGAAATAGTATTTGTGATTTCTATTAAAAGTATGTTTTTATCAAGTCTCATTAATATTATAGTAATGGAGCTGTAATTTGAGAAAA
>NW_007737730.1:65229-70184 GCF_000696425.1 Galeopterus variegatus | reverse complement strand
CTAACATAATTATAAAACTCATTTTCTTAATCAATTTTATTTGCCATTTGCAAATTATGCTTTTATTCTCTAAGACAACTTTTTTTATGTTAATTTGTATTCGACATTCAGATCTGTCTCAGAGTTAGTATTCAGAAGTGTGTTTTTATTGATTCAAATCCACCCCATTTCAAATTTACATCTGCATCCAAAATTATTCATCAGCCAACCAGTTTCAATTGCATTAAAATATCTGTTCTGAGATCAGGTAGGATATTTTAAGTGTTTACTAAAGTTGAACAAATGTGATATTTCAATAGGTACGTGTTTTGTTTTGGCCAAATATTGTAATTTTATTATGCACCAAAGATACATTAGGTGATACTAATATTCATGCACCTTAAAAGTATAGAAAATTGTAACATATTCTTAACAGCATAATCATTTAAAATTTGCAGAGTATTACATTGAAGAAAAGTAATTTGACTTCCACTCTTCCTGAGAGATTCTTATTAAATTACCTTAGTTTATGCAGCTCTTAAACTATACAAATATCAGTTAAGAAATATCAGGAGAAATACATTTATCTATTCATTTCTATTCATTTCTGTCCTCCCCAAAGTTCAGTTTCAAGTCAATTTCAAAACTGGATTCTATTTTCTGAGGAGTTAATAGCAGCATGAGGTGGTGTATATGGTTATCTATTGGGAAAAAAGATCCTTAGGGGTTTTTTGAGTGGTTTCTTTTCATATAACTGGATAGAACTATTGGGGTCTTCCACACTTTGACTGCTTGTTTGGCTTTCTTCTATCGCTTGAATATCTAATAATAGAAGACATATTACAAAAATATGCTGCTTTTTCTAATGTCCCATTTCTCTCTGTTGTTCTTATTATTCTTAAGTAGATCAACATATTCTTAAATCTTTAACATGCTTTTTATGTTGGTCTGACTTCTTACATTTACAAACATCGTAACTTAGATATACCAAGAAAATATGCAGTTTTTTGTGGTTTGGTTTTGTTTTTAACCTCAAAGACACTTTCTTCAGAAGCCTCCCCTCCTTTCTCATGAGTTTTGAGTGAAACCCTTACATCTGCCTCTCAGAGGAGCCTACAGTGTGCTCATTTTGTTCCATTTATGCAAATCGACTTTTGCCAGTCCACAAACATCCCTATGCCTTCTCCATCCCCTGACTGGTAAAGAATAAGCCACCGTCACCATTTCCAACTACCATGCCCATGGGAAAGCCAGACCTACTTTCAATGTTTCATCCCTTCTCCATGAGTTACATCTTCTAGTAAAGAGGACACATGCTCACTTTTTCAGGTTCCTTTGCAATCATGCTTTGGGTATGTCATCTTGACCTCTCCTATCAATTGAATTATATCTGGTCTGGTATTGAGATTTAGATAAAAGATTGCGAATAAGAGTTCCAGTCAAGATGTCAGAAGAAATGGTCCCCAGTGTCACTCTCTCCCACAAATCAACCAATTTACAACTATAAAAATGTAACAACAGCCAAGCTGGGGCTGCTGGAGCTCAGGGGAAGAGGAGGAGAGACCTATGGAGTTCCTGAAGTGGGAGATATCATGATGAGAGAAAGAATAACTGTTCAGAATGTTTCCAGTGTGTCCACTTTAAGGCTGGAACTTCTGAGTGCATGGAGCAGGAGCTGGTGGAAGCTGCAGCTGTGCCCTTCAGATGGAGTTGCTTGGGGGAGGCAGGGGAGAAGAGGGCCTTGAGGGCCCCCAGGACAGCAAGACCACTAACAGGGTTCCTGTGGACCCATGCAGGAGCAAGGAGCCAGAACAGCTGAAAAAGGGGAGCCTTTCAGAGACCAGTGAGTCATTGCAAGGGACTGGAGCATGGCCCATCTCATGGGAAGTGTTTTGGAGCATGGGCAGTAGGGAAGACAGGCCCACTGGGAGAACACTGGGATGCAACAATGACAGCCAATCCACCCCCAATCAGCACAGGACCACTCAGAGGACACTGGTCAGGAATGCAGAATTGTGTGGGTGCAGTTTGATGAAAAGATTCAGGCCCAGATCAGAGTTTCTACACAACCCAAGGTGTACTGGGTCTCTGGAGAGCTGGAAGTACCTATAAGGTCAACCATTAAACCCTGAGCTGCACAAAAAGTCTTCCCTAGAGAAACAGCAGCAAAGAAGCAATTTATCTCATCAACACAGCTCAAGTACTGTTTCCCACAGAAAATTCCCTTGTTTCAGAAGTAAGCAAAAGATGAAAAATTCTGGCCCAGGCACACTGCCAGCTCCTCGGAGCCCCACCTGGGGGATTGGGGGTATGAAGCTGGGGACTGGACCCTCTGCCCACAACCAGGCACACTGCCAAGGAGCATGCCAAAAACATCACCTCCGTGTGGGTGTCCCACAACAGCCACTACAGCTGCCGCAAAACTGGCTAGACATCTCAACCACCATGCCACCAGCCACTGGAGTGCATTGACACAAGGAGACTCACTCGCATAGACCAAAGAAAAGAAGAGGATGTCTCTCTCCACAAAGCCCATTCCAGGGAGACAGAAGAAGCATCTGCTCTATGATAATATTGGGGGACCTGAACACACCTTTCATCATTGGACAGTTCATGTAGGCAACAAATCAACAGAGTAACCATTACTCTTTTAGAAGGAGAGAAGAAATCTAGGGTTATCAGTGGTGGGAGCGGGTAAGGAGAGGGGTTAGGGAAAGATTGGACAAGGGGCATAAAGAATAAGTACAATTTGTAACAATATACATACTAGTAATATTGATTGGATCAACATGTGTCAACATTGAATCCCAAAAATACGTATGATCTATTATGATTCAATTAAAAAAAATGCAAGTAACAAATTTCAGCAATCATTCCAGCAAAAGAGGCTGGTGTGTCCAGTTTTTAAAGGTTGCGTTTCTAGGAGTTCTGAGTATTAATTATGTTAGCAACAAAAGTAGTCATGTCAAGCTTCTAAGAGCAGAATGTCTTCATGGGAACAGTTTTGTCATGTAACTTTGAATACTTTTTCATAACTATGAAGACTCCAAATCTTGTTCTTCAGCCCTCTTTGCAAAATTCTATGTGCTCTCTGTAGTGGATTGAATTATGTCCCCCCAAAACTCACTGAGGCTCATATTGTCTCCCAGTTTTATGTACTAGAAACTTAATCCCCACTGTGACTGTAAGAGGGTGGGAAATCTTAGTAGGTAATTGAAAAGTGGAGCCTTGAAGAGGTGACTGGAATGCAGAGCCATGCAGTAGTGAATGGATATAAAATGGTGGTCAGGAGTGTGGTTCTGAGGGCTTTAAAAGAAGAGGATGGTCTGTTTTGCTTGCTCTCTCTGTTCTCTCTGCTTCCACCATCTTCCAATGTGAGACCCCTGGGTCACTGTCACCACCACGAGATGGACTTTGGACTTACCAGCCTCAGAAACGGTAAGCAATAAATTTCATTTCTTTATAAATTACCCAGTTCCAAGTATTGTGTTATATCCAATGTAAACGGACTAATACACTATCCAACATCCTTTACTAAAGACATTTTCTGCTTAAATTAGCTAGAGTTTATTTCTGTTATTACAAGTAAGTTCTCTTTTGATAAAATATGTAAGTTTAGATTTAAAAATTTAAAAAAATAATTATTATAATATCACTTTTTATCTGAAGGGTATGCCTTCAGAAGACTTTTGTTTTTATTGTATATATTTACACATTTATTTTAAAAAGTTAACATAATGTGTATATATATATATATATATATATATATAATGTTATTCTTTATACAGGCTGATAAAAAGTGTCACATATATTCCCGTTAAAGAACTCTTTCAGAATTAAAAGCTGTTGTCACAATCAGGAAAATCATGAGTCTTAATAATTGGACAAATAGTGATATAGATGAAATGTACTTTTAAACACAGAGAGAGAATAATAGACTAAGATTCTGGTCTTAATTCTATCACTACTAAATTCTACTTCCTTTTACAAGCCATTTAACTATTTTTTGGCCCTACTTATTTTCCTGTAAATTTATTGGATTTGATGAGGCCCTCATAATGTCCCTTCCTTTAAATTTGATTTTATTTTAATACAAAATCCTAAAATAAATTATGTAAATATTAAAGGTTAAACACATTTGAAATTTTAAAAAGAAATTATTAAAATAAGTATTTACATCAAGTAAATCTGAAATTATACAACTAGCCAAGGGACAATTTGGAAAGTGCCCATCAAATATAGAAAAAAAATACCTTATCTACTGCTATAAGAACATGGGAGACTTTACTAAAACTTCCAAAATTCAGAGCAGTTATTTTAAAAACTCTTTTTCCTGTGCATTCATTGCTAGAAAACAATCTGTGTTTAAAAATTGGAAGAAAAAAAAGGAGGGGGGACGTGTCTCCTGGCAACTGCAGCTGTCAGTATTAGTGCAGTAGGTTGTCTCTTCACTCAATTTCACTGTTCCCATCTGCACCAGTTTCTCATGTGACAGTTTCTGTCTGTGGGATTCTGGCGACTCCACTACTATCAGTTGCTGTAAATATTATCATAAGAAGAAAAGGAAAAAAGGAGCTCATGTATTTAATGTACAGCAATTAAAATTTCAGGGCCGGCCCGCTGGCGCACTGGATAAGTGCGCCGCTTGGGAAGTGCGGCGGCGCTCCCGCCCGAGGGTTCGGATCCCACATACAGANACATCCTTTACTAAAGACATTTTCTGCTTAAATTAGCTAGAGTTTATTTCTGTTATTACAATTAAGTTCTCTTTTGATAAAATATGTAAGTTTAGATTTAAAAATTTAAAAAAATAATTATTATAATATCACTTTTTGTCTGAAGGGTATGCCTTCAGAAGACTTTTGTTTTTATTGTATATATTTACACATTTGTTTTAAAAAGTTAATATAATGTGTATATATATATATAATGTTATTCTTTATACAGGCTGATAAAAAGTGTCACCTATATTCCCA
>NW_007737730.1:52548-64278 GCF_000696425.1 Galeopterus variegatus | reverse complement strand
AGGGTTGCGATCCATTGCCGGACACGGAAAAAGACAAAAAAAAAAAAAACAAAAAAAAAAAAAAAAAAATTTTCAAGTTTTTGTTAGTATTCAATGACAAAATTGACAGCACTCTTTTTGACATAATATGAAACTTTTTGGACACTCAAAGTTTTCCTTTGATCTCCCTTGATCTCATCAATTAAATCTCAGGAAAGTGAACACTTCTTTTTACTTTAGTGAGGAGAATGTAAAGTTTCTGCAAGGGGCACACAGATGCATCTTCTCCAAGGTTACACTTCTTTTGCTCGTTTTGGGCCAGGGAACTCTTAAGTTCCTAGTTGGACTCCTGATTTTTTTTAACAGATGCAACGAGGTTCATAATATGTACTTTCTTTATCACATTGAAAATTTCATTTCTCCCAAATCCAAGTCTTTCGTTTGCTTCACTTTTGTCGTCTCAGAGGATCAACAAGGCAAATTATAACACCAGCCTCATTAACAAAATACTCAGAACACTTGAGCATATTTTGTATGCAAACGTGACTACCACAGCAGGTTACATTCTAAACCTGTGGTGTTCAACAATGTGGTGCTACTAATGAAACCTACAGTCAAAAGGAGATAGATCTGATTTTATAATTTAGTTCAAGTTTAGGTGCTAAATTACATATAGGTCAAAAGTTTTGTAGCTGCTGATTTTGCTTTTCAAGTAGCCCACCGTTAATAATTAAGTAAGAATGACTGAGTCAGAAATCACTGGATGCAATTCCTGTTTTTGTGACCTAAAGGTAATATCACTGACATATATGTCTCCAGTTGTTTGTCTTAAGATGTTTTGCAGATCCTGGAGCTGATCCCACCGGCCCAGACAGACTCAAATTGGACGAAGCGACAGACCCCTCCATTGAACCTGTGTGAGCACCTAATGGGTGATGTGTGGCCTACTGAGGTCAGATTGCCTACCCTCCCCCATACACACACCTCCTGATCATACTAATACAGTCATTCTTGAATACATGTGTCCCATGAAGAAGCATGATGAGACTACTACACATGACCAAGGGACTTTCCAGATTCCTGTTTCTTTGTTCTCTGCCTCCACCAATTACCTTTCCCCACAGCCTCACTCCCTCCCTGGGGCACTTTACCTTAAATATACCTCATTTCCTGCTATCACTTGGCCACCTTGTGAATATACCTTTTCTCTGCTGCAAAATCCCCTGTGTTGGCTTTCCATTTCACACAGGCAAACAAACTCCATTCGGTTCAACAACACTAATGAGAAGCCATTTGGGGCATTTACAGGAGCATTCTTGGTTTCGACGATAACATGGGGCTGCTGTAGCAAACACTTAATGGGGAGGAGCTGGGGGTGTTAGATTTACTGCATATTGTCTGTTGTCAGTTGACATCCATTCTCTTTCCCACTTGACTAAATATACAGATGTTCTTGCAGATAGATTTGGATATTTGTATAGGTTAATCCAATGAAATACTCTTGCTACAGAGTTGGAGGGTGGACAAAGGCAAATGGCATCTTCCCGTGGCTGCTGCCATTTGCTCTTGTTTAAGAAGGTTGTCATTTCTCTGCATCAGATTTCATTGTCTGTTTAGCAGCTTTTCACTTGTCAGAAAGCAAGGAAAATAGCTCTGGCTTCTTTATATGACTCACTTATAGCAGCCTTGGGCATCCACATTCCTGTCTTCATTGCTTGCAGTCTATTGTGTCTGTGCTGTCATTCTCAGACTTAGACCAGCCTAGCAGGTCCCAGAAGTAGGAAATTTGTAGTAGGAATTTATGGATTTTGGTGGGACATATTTAACAGGTCCAGGCTAATACTTGTACTTTCAGCCCTTCTGATAATGTTGCAAACTCCGAATTCCCTTTGTTAAATCCCTTGTTGTTTACAATACCTAGAGCAGTTTATATTTCCAGTGGTGAATCCTAATTCATTCATATTATGTCCTGGAAGGCTCATCATGATTCACAGATGGAAGGACTACCCTGTATTCCATGAGATTTTCTGATATCCTCCAAGGCCTTTATTTTATTTATATTTTTATTTGATTTATATGAATCTCTAGAAAATACAAATCTAATATATGGTGACAGAAAGCAAATCAATTATTACCTGGTACCCCATGGTGGAGGGATGATTAACAGGGAACCAGCATAAGGAATTCTTTGAGATAATGGAAATGTGCTATATCTTGATTGTGTTGGTTGTTATACAGGTGTGTACATTTGTCAACATTTATTAAAATAATTACTCAAAATAGATGAATTTTATTTTATGTAAATTATACCTTGGTAAAGTTTATTTTAAACAACATTTGCACAGTGTGTCATTTACAAAAACACGTTTTCATATATAAAATCTGCTTGAAATTATCTGTGCATAAAACTTAACTTTGTTTAACACGTATAAACACAAATATTTTTGCACAGTATTAATATATTCAGAATTTTTCAAGAGTGATGCTGATGCTGTGGATTGATTGAAGTGTGTCCCCCAAAGTTCATATATTAGAAGCTTAATTCCTACTGTAATTCTTGAGGGTGGCATATCCTATTATGGTAATTGAAAGGTGGTGCCTTGGAGAGGTGATTAGATTTTAGGACCATGACCTAGTGAATAGATTAATAATGGTGGTCAGGAGCTTGGTTCTGAAAGGTTTAACAGGAAAGCACATGAGAGTCTCTCTCTACTCTGCCATTTTCTTCCATGTGAGACCCCTGCATTGCTATAAAGCCACCACCAAAAGACCCTTACCTGATATTTTCCCTGAACTTTGGACTTCCCAGCCTCAAACACAAATTTAATTTTCTTACAAATTACCCAGTTCCAAGTACTTTGTTATACGCAACAGAAGTGGACTAATACAGAAAATTGGTACCACAGAAGTGGAGTGTTGCTTATAACAAATACTTGAAAATGTGGAAATGGCTTAGGAACTGGGTATTGAGGAGAGGCTGGAGGAATTTGGAGAAACAGTCTAGAAAAATCCTAGATGCTGGTAAAAGTTTAGAAGACAAGAAAACCAGGGTAAGTTGGAATGTTTTAGAGACTGGTTAAATGGTTGTAACCAGAATGCTTATGGAAACATGGACCGTAAAGACATTCGAAGGAAGTCTCAGATAGAAATAAGAAGGAGTTTATTGGAGACTGGGGCAAAGAACACTCTTGCTATGAAGTTGGATGCATTCTCTTCATGCTCAAAAGTTTTATGGAATATGAAACTCAAAGGTGCTGACCTGGGTATATGGTGGAAGAAATTTCTAAGCAGCAAAGCATTCAGGAAGCTGCATGGCTACCTGTAACAGCCTATGCTCAGTTATGGCAGCAAAGGCATGAGGTAAAGTCAAAATTTAAAAGGGAAACAAGGAGTAAAGATCTGCTAAATTTGCAACCTGGCCATGTGGCAGAAAAGCGGAGAGCATTTTCAGGAAAAAGATGCAATAGTGCAGCCCAGCAACCATTTACTAAGATTAGCACAGAAGGAAGGGGTTATGAAGATAAGTGAAAAAAGACCCTGAAGGCATCTCAGAGCTCTTGGAAGGTGCATCATCCATTATAGATGAGGGGAAACAGAATGGTCCTGGAGAACAGGCCAGAAGCACTCACCATAGGCTTTCTGCCCAGGGCCACTTCGTGATGCTTGTTCCTGCCCCAGCAACCCAGCTACTTTCGCTGCTTCAGCTATGGCTAAATTGGCCCCAGGTGTGGCTGGACCCTGGACCTACAGCTTTGTAACATAAATGTTGGAAGCCTTGGTTGAATCCACGTGGTGTTAAGTCTTCAGGCTGCCAGAATGCAAGAGCGATGGAGGCTTGGGAGTCTCCACCCCAATTTCAAAAGAAGTATGGAAAAACCTGGGGGACAGATCATCACAGAAAGCCTTTGCAGAGCAATGCTGAGTGGAAATGTGGGGTTGGAGTTGCAGCAGAAAATCCCCAGCAAGGCCATGCCTAGTGGAGCTGTGGGATTAGGACTGTCACAGAGAACCCAGAATTGTGGAGCTATCAGCATGCAGCACTAGCCTACGAGAGCTAAGTCATGGTGGGAGACCAGTAAGGCCACAGGAGCAGAGGTACATGAGGACTTGGGGACACAACCCCCACCACAGTCTGGAGAATTTTGAACATGGAGTCAAGGTACATGATTCGCCAGCTTTGAGATTTAATGCTTGCCCTGATGGGTTTCAGACTTCTTTAGAACATGTTACCTTTTTCTTTTGGCCTATTTCTTCCTTTGATTGGAAATATATACCCTATGCTTGTCCCATCATCGTTTGTTGGAAGTAGATAACTTGTTTTGATTTCACAGAGGGGACCTTTAGACTTTGGACTTTTGTGTGGAAATAAGTGAAGACTCTGGGAATGGAAAGAATGCATTTACCGGTGTGAAGGACATGAAGCTTGGGGGCCAGGAATGCTGTGGTTTGATTGAATTGTGTCCCACAAAGTTCATATATTATAAGCTTAATTCCCACTCTAACAGTTGAGGGTGGGAAATCCTATTATGATGATTGAAAGGTGGGGGCCCTGGAGAGGTGACTGGATTGTAAGACCATGCTATAATGAATGCATTAACAGTTGTGGTCAGAGGTGTGGTTCTGAGGGCTTTAAAAGGAGAGCATGTGAGAGTCTCTCTTTCTTTTCCACCATTTTCTGCCATGTGAGACCCCTGCACTGCTGTAAAGCCACCAGCAAAGAAGATTCTCACCAGATATGTTCCCTGGACTTTGAATTTCCTACTGCCTTTAACTGTAAACAATAAACTTTGTTTTCTTACAAATTACCCAGTTCTAGGTGTTTCGTTAAAAGCAACAGAAATGGACTAATAAAACTTAATTGAGAGAGCTTGCTTTGTTCAGAACTTTTGCAAAAGTATTTTACACTTTCTAAATATCATGTAGGCGATGGTGGCAGCAGTGGTAGAGGTGGCAGTGATGGTGGCAGCATGGGCAGGAGCCTGGGATGCAAGGCTGGTGGTGAGTCACACCAGGCCAAGGGCCACTCCTGCAGTAAGGGTCACAGTTGGTCCAGTAGTTGCCGATGCCTGTGCTTGGGCTCGGTGGAGAGATAGTCAACATGAATAGGAGCAAGCCAGCTAGCAGGGCTATGTGTGTGCATACTTCCAGTCAAGGTGGTGGAATGGGGTTCCCAGGGTCACTCTCTCCCACAAATCAACTAATTGACAACTATACAAAAGCAATGACAGCCAAGCTGGAATTGCTAGAGCCCAGGGGAAGAGAGACCTAAAGAGTGCATGAATGTGGGAGAAAGAAAAACCCACACTGACTGTTTCAAGCCCTGGCCACCTCCAGGCTGGAGATGCTGAGCACATGGAGCAGAAGTTGGCAAAAGCTGCAGCTGTGCCCCTCCGATGAAGTTGCATGGATGTGGCAGGGGAAAAGAGGGCTTTGGTGGCCCCCAGGCCAGCAAGACCACTAATAAGGTTCCCGTGGACCCACATAGGAGTGAGGAGCCATAGCAACTGAAAAAAAGGAGCCACTGAGGCCAGTGAGTCGTCACTGGGGACCAGCTTGTGGCCCATCCAATGGGAAGTGTTTGCAGCATGGGCATTGGGGGGACGGGCCCACTGGGAGAACACTGGGGCACAGCAAGGACAGCTGATCTGCCCTCCAATCAGCATAGGACGACTCAGAGGAGACTGGTCAGGGATGTAGAGTTGCATGGGGTGCAGTTTGATGAATAGACTCAGCCCCAGACCAGAGTTTCTACACAACCCAGGTGCACCAGATTCCACTAGACCTGAAAGTATCTATAAAGTCTGCCATTAAAACCTGAGCTGCACAAAAAGCCCTCTCTAGGGAATCAGCAGCAAAGGAGCAATTTGGCTAAACCGCACAGCTCAAGTACTGGTTTTCTCAGGAAGTTCCCCCATTTTAGAAGTAAGCAAAGGACAACACATTAGTTCTGGCACAGAGTTTAAGTGGTGGGAACAGCAAATAATCCAACACAGAACTGAAAAAAAATACAATAAAATAGCCACAACCAGAGACAAAGTTTGATTTTAACTAATAAAGGTCTCATTTCACTAAAGAATACCTATAACACATACAAGGACCAGAAGTCCCCTGGGCTATCAAGCCAGAAAGTGGGGAGGGCCAGGGGCCTCAGCAATGCCCCACAACACCTGCAACCAGTCTTGAGGGTGGTGGCTGAAGGTCTCGGCCACACACCACTGACACATGCAACCAGCCCAGTGACGACCACCGAGCCACTACAGGAAAAGTCCTGAGCTCTCCCAAGCTGGGTGGTGGGGGGCGAGGTCTTATGCCACACACCCCTGATTACACCCAGCTTAGCAATGACCAAGCCACCACTGGAAGCCCCATCGTCTCCCCTGTGGGAATGTGGGGGTTGCAACAGGCCTCAATCTTGCCCTTCCTCCTTCCTCTTTCTTACACTTCATTTCCTTCCCCTTTTCACTCTCCCCCCCACCAACTGCTACACAACACCATTCTAGAATGTAAAAAAAATTAATAAAATTAATTTTTACATTAATTAATTAATTACATTAATTACAATAATTAATTAATTACATTTTATTTTAAAAAATAAAAATTAAAAATAAATAAATAAATAGATAAATATGTAGACACTGTCAACATATTTGTCAATACAACACACTAAACTATTTGTCATGTATAGCTTTCATATTCATAGTTAGTCTAAATACATTTGCATATATCTGATAACTACATAGGGCTTTCTAATGTAATGGTGCTCATCCATTAACACTGATTGAATTATATAATATTACATTATAAATTACTTTATTTATTTCTCTTTTATATTACAGTAAATTTTCATACCTGTTATGATATGGTAAGAGATAAAAAGTGTGGTTGATGTGCTTGTCAAACCATTTATTCATTCAGTATAAGATGTTTCCTGCGTGTCTACTACGTGATAGGCATTGCTTGAAGTGCTGTGGAAATGCAGAACTAAATAAATAAAAAAACGGAAGGCCATGGCTCTACAAATTTTACATTCTACTGAAGTAGACTGGTAATAAAAATTAATAAATACCAGACATAGATAAAGGCTACAAAGAAAAATGAAAGCATTGCCCAAAGCCGACTATATAAACTAAGATGTAAATTTGATAAACATCCCCTTAGATTAAGGAGTATAGTATTTCTCATATTCTTGGCCTGTAAAGGAGAATAACAGTGAAAAATATCTATTTGGGGTTAAAATAAAACAAAGAACAACAAGAAACTTTTGTCTTAGTTCTATCTGATATCCCTTGGGCTGAGCATCATATCATGGTGTTGGAGCCCTGGAACAAAAATTTTCAGATGGAAGAGTCCCAACTTGGGTAGAAATGGCTAGGTCCTAGCACTACCATCTTGGTTAGTCATTCCCTAGGGCCCGCTCCTAGAAAAGCTCATCCTCAACTACCATGACTTTGTTGTCACTGGCTAGAAGCTACCCTGAGAAGAATGCAACGTTGGCTTGAATGCAGAAGTGGATTTAGAAAAAGCTAGTAGCTGGAGGCTGTCAGAAAACCATACTCCTCACAGCTGGACAGTGATTTATTCCTTGAGGAGAAATCCAAATGGAGCATCTCCCGGTCTGCCAAACCCCTATCCTGAAAAATTCAGAAATTTGCAAAAACTCAGAAATTGGTAAATGCTAGTCACCATGTATTTTCTCTTCCCATGGGAGTTATGAGGGGCTGAATGTCGGTCAATTGTGTTTAAAGACTTTCAATAGTTAGTAGAATGGGTTTCTATCTTCTTTTCTCCCACGAGCAGTTTAATCTATATTTACAGCAATTCTCTAAGTAGGGTTCATATCCTGTTTATTTCCCGCTTTCACAGTCTCGTACTTTTTTTTCTCTATTTCTCTATCCCAAATGTTCTGTATGTCACTGCCTTGTTCTGGAGTTGTTTAGGCCCCTGAAAGGAGAATTGTTCCTACATATCTATAGTAGATAAATTTCCTTAATTTATCCCCCTACCAAATTTCTATTATCCTGGAGGCCTAGCGAATCATTGAGAATCATGTAATATTCTTATATTGATATATAAATATAAACCTTTTTCATGTTTCCATCATAAACTTTTGTCATTTATCTTAATTTGTTTAATTCTAGCATTGACTAACCTTTGGAATACCAACAGCAGCAGAAACATTTCTTTCAGGCAACTCTTCTTGCTATAGGTGACCCTGACCATATCTCTCTCAATGTTTTATTTTTATATCTCTTTGCTATTATTCTTTCCTTTGCAGCAGGTCAAGTTGCATTTTCAAAACTTTGGTATATTTTTTCTCCTCTACCTTGGGTAGGACTAACTCAGTTTGCTGCATATTTTGACTGGAAGATCAAAACCTGTCTTTAAGTTGATTTCATTTTTCTATATTCATCTTTTCTAGCCTCAAGTAATGATTTTGTTTTTTTTTTGCTTTTTTTTTTTGTTTGTTTTTTCCTGGACTAAAATCGGAGGTCTTCTATCCTACTGACTACAGTGTTCCTCATGCACTAAGAACTCAACTTACTGAGTTAAGAGTATTTGAATTGTTTTTAGTGGCTCGCTCACTCTTATTCTCCCTCTATTGTAATGGGGATTGTAAAAGTTTCGTTTGGATATAGCTCGAATGTCATGAAGACGATGCCATTTATTTCTTAGGGAACACTCTCACCATTTTTTTCCATTTGATTATTAATAAATTCTAATAATCTGCCACAGAAATAGATAAAAAGAGAGAAGGGACTGCTTTTAGGGATTTTATTTCTTTTTTCACCATACTACCAAAATTATTCATCTAACACAGTGAATCATCACAGAATAACCTGGATTGCTTGTTTGAATGGGCATAACTCACCTGTTGCCAGAGCTAATGAATTAGCATTTCCGCAGGTGGGGCTTGAGAACTCGTAGTTTTCAAAAGTATCTAGGTGTTTTGTTTTTTTTCCCCCTCATCCCAAATTGGAGCTTATATTTGGTTGGCTCCTTTATCTGTGCTCCTGGTCCTCATGCCTGCAGCTAGGATGAGGGTAGACATTTGCCTGAGCTCCCCTTAGGGGCCAAAGATCATATTCAACCATCCTTCATATAGAAAATATACTCTACTTGCTCATTTTTAATGTGATTCTGTACTCAATATGTTATCATCTTATTCGGATTACCTTAGTCCTTTATAAGTGACATTACATCAGATTTGGGGGGGGGCTATGTCTGGCAGGTTTGTGTTTTAGGGCAGTGAGAATTTCGCAAGTCATTTGTGAAATATCTTTCTTTTCACTGTGTTTTGGGAGAGTTTGTGTAACATGAGCAGTATTTGATTCTATAAATTTTGAAATAATCTGTAAATCTGGCTTTACTCTTTCAACAAGAACACCAACTTTAAAATATTCTGAGTTTCATAAATTACATGGGATCAATTCTTTTTATTAAATGAGATTTTTTCCACAGGTATTTTAATAATTTTTGATTATCTGTTTTAAAAATCTATTACTGTTATCAAATATTTATTATTATAGATTCTTTAAGAGAAAACTTTTCCTTGAACTGGCTTAAACAAGGAGCACCTAACAAACCAGTAAGATCAGAGGTATTTTAGACTGCATGTGCAACAGCAGCTTGATAATATCATCAAGGGAAGAGTTTATTTCTTTGCTCCGAAGAGTCAGTGTTGACAACTGGAGGTAGTTAGCCACTGGGCTGGGATGTTCCTTGTTTACCTCTAGTAAGGTAGAAGAAACCACTTCCTGCTCCTGATCCAAAAACAGTTGATGAGCAAATAAGAGATATATGGATTGACTTAAAGTTATAGAGATTCTTCTTTATTACTTTATGTAATAACATGTACAAAGTTATTTAAAGGGGAAGAGGGAAATTGATCTTTTCTAAGCAGTCAAATGATTTCTACAATATTACTTTTGAATATTTGAAACATTTTACAAGAACATATTTCACCTCATATATTATAACTTTATGTTCAATAAGTAATTAGTTTATTCACTTAACCAATATTTACTGAGCATCTAAAAATTGGTTTCAAGGAGTATCACTGGTATTCTATAATGCAATTTCCTCATTATTAAGATCTAACATTAATTAACTTCTCAATATGCTTAAGGATAGCTTTATTTTTTCTTTTAAGGATAGTACATTATCCAGGTCATTGTTACAGAAGAATGGCTTTCTCAAAATAATAAACTTTAAAATTAATTAAATGCCAACTATTTATTAACTACTGTGCTGAAAATATTATCTCTATTAATGTTCTTAACATCCTTATGAGATATTGTTATAACATCCATTTTCAGATAAGAAGACAATATAAAGAGGCTATGTAACTTTCCCAAGGTTATATAGCCAATAAGTAGTGGGTGTGGAATTTGAATCCAGGTGTCATCTGGCTCAAAAAACCATTTGTAATAGGAAATAACTCTTCCACTACCCTGTTAGGTGCAGTGGTTGAGGCCCACAAATCAAACTGATAAATGATAGATAAATAGAAGGAACAAAAGAATCCCACGGAGTTTATCTATGCATGGAATGTGCATACATGTGGGGAATGCAGTGTTGAGTATCTCAAAGGGGTGGTTAGAATTTGGGGCTTATATAATATCTTAACAAAGGAACATAAATTTGTAGCGAAGTGACAAGACAAAGGAAAAGGAGTTTGGGCACCTAGGGGCAGTAAATTTGGGGAAGATAAATATATAGGGAGAAACTAATGAAAGAGAACAATTATTTTCGTAAGATGTGTTAGTCAGGTCCACTTAAGTACCAGCTTTCTATGTCCAGTAATAATGGCTGTTTGCCTCATACAAGTACGGGAAAGGGAAAGGGTTAGAAATTTATACCCTGCCTGTGGGCAAAAAGAGGGAGGGTACTGAGTTTTCCTTGTGTCTGTTGTTTCTCAACTGCCTTCAATTCAAAATAATACTTATGCAAAATGGGCATATTGTGGGGGAGCATATTCTGATACCCTTACCCCACAAATTTGACTTCTAGATAATATTGACTCTCATATCCACAAGGAGTAACTTCACTACATTAAAATTTTTCATTTGGTCTGTATTTCCAGAGTTCTGTTGACATTTTATTTGCACTTAGTGCTATAGAGAAGTTCAATGTCATACTAATGTTTACTCTTTCTTGGATAAGATTGTAGAAAATGTTGTTTACATTTTAATTGGAAAAGTTCACAAAGACTTATCTAAATAAAAATTTCTTTTGACTATTTTACTGTTTTTGCCAGCAATACAACATAAACCTCTCAAAAACAAACGTACTTATTATTATACAACAAAGTTTAAAAAATAATATCAATTATACATAATTCAACCACCTAAATATAAGCGTTATTATTATCTGTTATAACTATTTTCTTACTATTTTATTCATCTTGCTCGTTCTCTTTCAAACCCATGAAATAGGTTTCTGTGAGGCTAATTGTTAAAATTTATGTTAATTTTATTCCATTTTTGAAATGCCATAAGTATTTTCTTAAAGAGTTAGGAACATTACTAGAAAGCTGGGTTTTGAACTGCTTTTTCACCATTTTAAACCACATGCACCACATTTATATTTTAGAGAGAAAAAAAGACTGATACAGAAAATTTAAGCAGAGAGAATACATAAATGGGAGGTTATTTTAATTTTTAATAGAGAGATGATGGTAACTTTTACTTAGTGGATGACCAGGAATAAAAAAAAATTAAAAATGGTAAAATTTGGAAATATCTGCTGACT
>NW_007737730.1:48569-50361 GCF_000696425.1 Galeopterus variegatus | reverse complement strand
CATCATGATTTTATTCAAGTCGGTGTCTGGAAGAGGGAAATCTGTAGAGGCTGAAAGTAGATTAGTGGTTGTTTAAAGTGTTGTTTAGGGATGCTGAAGGTTTAGAGGGGTGATAGGTAATGATAAAGGGCCGTTGTTTTTGAGGTGATGAAAAATTTCTAAAATCACCTGTGGCGATGATTGCACATGTCTATAGACATACTAAAACCCACTGAATGGTAGGTAATATGTGAATTATATCTCGATAAAGCTGTTTAAAAAATATACTCCTCTGAATTCAGAATATGTTCTTGATAAATAGGTAAGACTGAGTGATAGGAATTGTTTGTGCTTTGGTAAAGAAAACAATGTTTTTTTCTTAAGACGCCATGTGATCCTAGGTTTCCAGTTATTCAAGAATGTTTCCTATTCCCCAAACCTGTATTTATAAAAGAATTTGACTTTGTTTATACAGCTGGATGAAAACACTGATATTGATTAATTTCTTATGATTAATGTATTCTGGTCACACTTAGCCATGCTGCAAAATGGAATACTGAATGAAAGAAATTACACATATTAAAAAATATCACATTTGTCCTTTTAAAATATTTTAATACATTTAAGGAACAATAAACACAAACAAGGAGCACACAATGTGGTTATGCATTCAGAACAGCCAAAATACATACTTTCCTAATTTTTTGCCCACACTGACAGATTCAATATCTTATTAGTAAAATGTAAGTCATTCTCTCAAGTATTCCAAGTTTATGAATGTATTCAAACATCAAAATATCTAGTATTATGAAGCCAAATAATTTGAGCTATTAACTGCATTTTGTATGCTTGTGCAGATATTAAATACAGATTTAGCATAAAGAGTCAGAGAAATTTAATAATCTATTTTCTTCCTCACTACACTACAGTAAATAAGGTTATTGGAGTATCAAGCACTACCTCTGAAGGAAAAGTTGTTTCTTTGATGACCTGATAATAATTCATAGGAGATTAATTTCAATGGTCTATAGACTAGGTTTGTAATCTTTTGGCAAAGTTTTAAAGTACAAATGTGGCAAATGTGTAGAAGCAAGTTACAAATGTGTATTTTTGCTTTAGGAAAAGGTTACTGTCTTTTTTTGAATGCTCCAGGCTTTCAATATTATTCTTCTGGGACCCAAAAAATAGACTTCCAAGAGTTCTATTTTATTATACTTATTGGTTTGGAACAGCAAATTTAATTAACCTCCAATATTAAAAATGACTCTTCACTGATAAAAATACAACTTCGATAATTTTCTGATTTTAAGTGTTGTGAAACTTGATATCCTTTCTAAATTTTGAAACTGTGCAAACTTAATTATTCATTGATTATTCACAAAAGAACACTAAAATTATATTATGCCTCCTGTGTTTTCCTAGTAAAGGGTCAATATTAATTTTTCAAATTTAGCACAAGTGGTAACGACAATCATTTGACCTACCAACAAATTATTATCCTTTTTTATGTTGGAGTCGTAAGCTCATTTTAAAATGCCAAACTGGTATTTAATTTCCACACATTAAAAGAAGATATTATTTCTGCAACTCTGTGTCACTTCCTTTCTTGACATTGTTTTCAACTACTGAGTAAATAATTAAAGATATGCATTTCTAAAGGGCTTATTTTTAGATTAACAAAGGATATAACTCTATTTTACTCCAAACTATAAGACTCACTTTTGCTAGCCTCTTGGAAATTTGACACAAAGGAAAAAAAAAAAAAATCATTTATCTTCAAGGAAAAAAAAAAAAGTAAATTGTACTGCAACTG
>NW_007737730.1:44560-47588 GCF_000696425.1 Galeopterus variegatus | reverse complement strand
TTTTATTTTCTAACTTTAATATTAGATGCCTCAGTTTTATAATTAGAATTTTTAACTAAAGCGTAAAATAATTATTCTAAAGAGCGTTAGTCTGAAAACATCTTTTAAGTCAATCTTTAAATGCACATTTCTATTCTTTTTCTGTTTCTTTTTATGGTAAAAATATCTCTAAAAATCATGTATGAATTAAGTGTTAGTGTAGTCATTCTAGCATCAGAGGATAATGATATATACTAAATAGTTGGCTGATTTATTTTAATAAGATCACATAAATCTTCTTAGGATGTAGTATAATCTGACTGCCTGGATTTAAAGCTTGGCTCTGCCACCTTATGACTTGGAAGCTTGAAGCAAGTTTGCTAATCTAGCTGCTTAATTTCCTCATCTTTAAGAGGATAGTAATAATCCCTAGGATTAATATAAAGATTAAATTAGATTAATATATGTAAAGTGCTTAGCAAAGTACCTGGCATAAAATGTGTTCCTAATAAATATAGCTATTATTACTAAAACAATGAGATTTATATATATATTAATATTACTTATTAAATCTTGGGTGACATTAGCTGTAGAAGAATTATAATAAAGTGGATGACTTCCTTAGGAGTTGGTTTATTGCATTTCTACTTTGTTCTAAGTTACAAAGAATGAGGCAGTCTTTGTGTATATTAAAAATCTGTAAAGAACAGATGACATTTAAACTAATTAAAAGATTAAGGGAGAAATCAAGGACAGAAGGAGAAAGATTATTTGAATCATCAAAAAATCAGACGTAGAGCATGAACTGAACAAGCTTAAGATTCAAGACCAGTCCCATGATTTCTAAGGAAACACCCTGAATAAGAATTAGAAGAAGAAAATGTGCCACGTAATGATGCATTCTGAGATGTGATTAGCTATTATATTTGAAAGAGTGTTTTTTAGTACTTATAAGGGAAGAAGCTGTTGGATTTCCTTGTGTACAGAAAAGCTTTGCATGATTTTGAAGCAGCTGGGCAGCCTTTATTAGGTGCTACAATTTGTCAATTTGAATTTATAATGTCAAATGAAAAGCAAAGATCTGTCCAACTTGAAAAACGACTGCCTTTATACTGTTGTTGCAGAACCCCAAAGAAGGCCATAAGAGGGAGGAGAGGAAGCCTGTGAGTCAGGTTGTACCTTAAAATACACCGTGTCGATGTTATTTTGGTCGAATAATTGGGCCACTGTTCTTATTGGTATTTTGTGTATTTTTGATGGTGATAAGAAATGAGAGGAAGAGGGATGGAGGGGAGAGAGAGAGAGGGAGAGAGAAGAGAGGAGATTGGATGGAAAAAGAGGGTACAGTGGAGAGAAAGAGTAGAAGTGCTGGAAATTAGGAATGTAAATGCTATCCGTATTAAATAAAATGATGTCAAAAAATACAATACAAAATAGATTGATTTTTTTTACATTCCTTACCTAAGTTTGGCAAGTACTAGAAGTTGTGGTATGTTTTTCTCGTACTATATATTAGTTTTGTATTTTCTGTGTGGTTTCCTTTTAGGTCTGTATATTGTAAATTGACTTTTATTTTTTTTTTTTTTTCATTTGTAAACCCTGTATTTAATTGGTGAATTCATCCTACTAGTCTGCATTGCCATTTGTGAAACGATGACATTCATTTCTACTTTTTTAATTTTTCTTTTTCTTACCATGATTTAAAGTTCTGCATTCTTTCTCTTTGCCATCTGAATCAGTTCAGGTAATCTTTTTCCTGTCGTTTCATTTGTTTCTATTCTATTTGATGTTCTACTTTATTTGATGAACACTTTGATTCATGTGAAAGTTGCACACTATAATTCTATTTGTTTCTTTGATCATTACATACACATTTCAATTCAGTATTTTTCTAATCCAAATTGTCACTCCTACAAAAGTTTAACAATCGTGGATGAGATTTTAAACTTTTAATTAACTCAACTCACCTTGTTCCACTTTTTAACTAAAAAACCTGATTTTTTCAGTAAGTTTACTAAATTATTTTCTTACCATTTCTGTATGCATCACATTTCTTCCTCTTGAATTCATTAATCTTCTATTGAGTGTATACTAGAATAGTGATTACTTCTGATAGGTTTCATAGGTAGTAAAATTTCAATAAATTCATGAATATCTGAAAAATATAGTTGCTGAGAATTGTTTTTGCTGTTTTATTTGATACATCTATATAGTACAAATCCTGGACATTATGCCATTTCAGCTATTATTATCACTGTAATTGATAAGAATATTTTAAAATGTATGTTTCTTCTTGGCCATTATCACATCTAATAAAATTAACAGTAAGTAACTACTTAATATCATGTACTATGCAGTTCATATTAAAATTTCCTAAATTGTTTTGAAAGTGTTTACTGACACCTGATTTTTAGAATTAAAATCCAAACATTATTCAAACATTGCATTTGGTTTTCTGTTACTTAATTATTTTTATTATCTAATAATTTTATCATCCTTTTCCTGTTCTATTTATTTGCTGAAGAAACAGTCATTTGTCCTTTGGAAAATTTTACATTCTTTTTGACATCTCTTAACATGCTGTTCTCTCTCCTTCATGTCCTTTAAACTGGTGAGTGGTTTGTGCCCTTCCTGTTGCATCACATCACAAAAAAACCAAAATAATCTCTGTGACATGCACTGAGTGAAAGTAAGATCAATTTGTAGGTTTAGTGTTACCAGCCTAATCACTCTATTACAAAATTAATGATTTTAAGCATTCATTCATGATCATTGCAAATCTGAATGATAGTTTGGGCTAAAAGTCATATTCTGGAATAAGATAACTTTTCTCACAATTTGGACGCAATTCCTAAGTGTGGTGTCAATTAAATTCTCATCTTTTTAAATTTTATTCTGTTGAAAGTTTTGTACCATATTTTCTTTTTTGTTTGATTTTTTATGGAATGGGAGAAAATATTAGCAAACTACACATCTGACAAAGGATTAATATCCAGAATATACAAATAGCTCAGACATCTTCACAGCAAAAAAAAAAAAAAAAAAAAAA
>NW_007737730.1:41989-43720 GCF_000696425.1 Galeopterus variegatus | reverse complement strand
AAAAAAAAAAAAAAAAAAAAAAAAAACTCCACACCTTTAATAGACATTTGCTGTTACTTATAAAAATAAAAGTTTCTTTTTTAGCTTAGTTTTTCAGCTATGGAATAATGCACATATATCCTTTAGAAAACTTATTCTGAAAAAGTTGTTTTCACATAGAATAATATTAGGCTGGCCAGTTAGCTCAGTTGGTCACAGCACGGTGCTGAAAACACCAAAGTCTTGGATTTGATTCCTGTACTGGCCAGACACCAAAAATTTTAAAAATAATAATAAAATAAAAATAACATTAAGTTCCAAATAGTTGGATTATATCCACAGTCTTGCTATGCTTTGGGGTGAGAATAAAGTGATCCCCTGCCCCCTCCACCACAGTCCTTTACCCCAAATCACAGTCTTACCAAGACCCTAATATTCCCAGGAAGCACCTTCAAGTAAAAGAAGCAAGGGGGCTGGGTCTCTGACAGTCACATTCTGCTTCATGAAACCAATCAAAATTTTAATTTTTTATTTGTTTATTTTATTTTATATTTTTAATTTAATTTTACTTTGTCAATATACAATGTGGTTGATTATTGTGGCCCATTACCAAAACCTCTCTTCCTCCTCCCTCTCCCCTTCCTCCCAACAACCTCATATCTGTTCGTTTGTCATATCAACTTCAAGGAATTATAATTGTTGTGTCTTCTTTCCTCCCCCCCACCAGGTTGTTTGTGCATTTATTTATTTATTTTTAGCTCCCACAAATAAGTGAGAACATGTGATATTTCTCCTTCTGTGCCTGACTCGTTTAACTTAATATAATTCTCTCTAGGTCCATCCATGTTGTTGCAAATGGCACTATTTCATTCATTTTTATAGCAGAATAGTATTCCATTGTGTAGATATACCACATTTTCTGTATCCACTCATCTGATGATGGACATTTACCTATTGTAAATAGTGCTGCAATAATTGGAGAATAGGAATACCTTCGACTTGGTGATTTCCATTCCTCTGGGTATATTCCCAGCAGTGGGATAGCTGGGTCATATGGTAGATCTATCTGCACTTGTTTGAGGAACCTCCATACCATTTTCCATAGAGGCTGCACCATTTTGCAGTCCCACCAACAATGTATGAGAGTTCCTTTTTTCTCTGCAACCTCACCAGCATTTATCATTCACAGTCTTTTGGATATTAGCCATCCTAACTGGGGTGAGATGGTATCTCAGTGTGGTTTTGATTTGCATTTCCTGAATGCTGAGTGATGTTGAGCATTTTTTCATATGACTGTTGGCCATTTTTATATCTTCCTTTGAGAAATGCCTATTTAGCTCTTTTGCCCAGTTTTTAATTGGGTTACTTGTTTTTTTGCTGTAAAGTTCAAAACCAGTACTCAAAGTGGACATTTGAGGCTCCAGTTGAGTATCTTCCTAGCTTTTGTCTCTTGGCATTTCAGTCCTAAGCAAAAATCCAAAAATAATTCATAGAAAAAATTATATGCCCTGATATAACACAGATCCATAAAACTTCCTTGTGTAAAGAATTCCAGAGACAATCAGCCCATATCTTTACAATGATTTACAAGGCCCTATGCAATCTTCCCTCAAACTTTACCTCATTGATCTCTGCTATAGACTGAATTGTTTCCTCTCAAAATTTATATATTGAAGCCCTCACCCCCAATACGAGTGTATTTGGAGGCAGAGATTTGAGGAGGTAATTAAGGTTAAATGAGGTCATAAGGGT